>NW_019101155.1:0-14894 GCF_001856785.1 Myzus persicae | reverse complement strand
ACACACTCGACTTAGCCCGAGTCAACACTTTTATCCCTATATATGTATTACGTACATACACACATACACATACATATATACATACATACATACATATATATACATACACATACACATACATACATGCATACATACATACATACGCACATACGCGTGCATGCATATACAACACGATGATGCTTTGTCTATAAAAACAGCTCAAGAAGTTATGGGTGAACGTAGAGTTTAAGCCAATTTAGCTTTTATTAAAATCAAATTTTTCATTCTTATCTTCGGCTCTAATATCTCTCGAAGAAAAGGGGAAATCTCTATCAAGTTCAGTTGCCATTATAAACGTAATTTCAGAAAAATTACCAATTGCAGCTTCATCTCCTCAAGGTAAATCAATATACACAAAATTTCTAAAATAATAGATGGTAAAACAGATTCGTTTGATGGACTTCCTGAAACTATCGACATTGTTAACTTTAAGAATGCACCGGTCAACTCTGTAGACGTAGAGAGGTCAGTTTCAGCTTACAAAAACGTACTGTCAGATCGTCGAAGATCTTTCAAATTTGAAAATATATCCAAAATCATTGTTATACAGTGTAATCTTAATATTTAAATTATTTAACTTACGTAACATGTATTTTAGTTTATATATTTATATTTATAGTAATTCATTTCTACCATGCATTTTTTTTTTATAATTTATTTTGAATTAATAATAACCTCTTATTTAAGTATTTTTTTTTTTTTTGCATATTTTTGTTGAAAAATAGGTATATTTGATATATTTTAAGGCATATATTTGCATATTTGAATGAAATTTTGGTCATTAATATCCGAGCTCTAGTTATTATATTTAGTTAATTAAATTGTAAAATACTTTTAAAGCCATTTGAACAACATTTTACTTTGATAAAACTAAAAAACTAATAAATTTAATGCTTTTACATTTTTCCAAAAAAAAGGGTTATATTGATTAGTAATAATGTACACCAAATAAATTTATAAAATATCAATTTTAAGTTGTAACATTATGCGTTTTGATAATTTGAGCGTTTGCATACTCTTAATTCTAAAATATAATTTTTATGACCAATTTTTTCAACCATATAACACATACTACTCACAGCGAGTAGTTCTTAATTTAGTTTAATTTATAATATGTATTGTATTTAACATTAAGAAATTGGTATTGTAATATGAATGAAAATGAAAGAAAAAAACCCCACATAAATAATTTTCAAAATGTAAGCACAATTATTTTTTTCTAACTCTTACGACCCAAATGCTTAACTTTAATATTACTATAGTCAATGACCCATTATCAAACTTGAAGTTTTCATTTGTTATGATGATTCAATTGCTTATGCAAGTTATAAGTAAAAATTAGTTTAAAAATATTGTCATATATTGTAGAAACATCATAAACAAACGTTCTTAACTTTAAGTTGTATAATAGGCCAATTCAGTGCAATATTAAACTGCTCTGCCATCCCCCTAAACACTTTTGAAAACAAATTATAATAATTTATTGGCTTAATAAAATGTATAAGTTTATATCCCCATTATAATAATGTGTAATTATTTAGGTAAGATTTTAGTTTTCTACTATAGCGATGATTTCAATTTTATGCAGTGATTCAATTTTTTTAAAAGAACAAAAATATATTATTTTTACGGACGGAGCGTATGACCAGGTATTAGCGATCAGACCTCTTTTGAAAAAATGTTCCGGGCTTGCCTACAACCATTAAATCTGACCTAGTTGAATTTGAATATTAGCAAAAAGTTATTTATTTTTAAATGCAATAATAGTATCAATGCCCCCTGTGGGTGGGGGTTAGAATTCACCCATGGTAGTCCATGCCCGTCGTAAGAGGCGACCAAAATGGACATATGGAAGGCAACGGGAAACCACCATATTAATATCCCAAGTAACAGCAATCAACATGACAGCTTCTCAAGTAAAATATTCCGGAGGTAAAATAGTCCCCCATTCGGATCTCCGGGTGGGGACTACGAGAGGAGAAAGAAATGTTAAAGAATATAAGGAATACAAATTCATAGCAACTTGGAACGTAAGAACGTTATTACAGTGTGGAAAGTTGGAAAACTTAAAAATGGAAATGAACAAGATGAAAATTGATATCCTTGGAATATCAGAAATAAGATGGCCGAACCCAGGAGACTTCTGTAGCTGAGACTACAGAATAATACATACGGGAACAGCAGAGAAGAGACCAGGTATAGGAGGAGTAGGGCTGATAGTGAATAAAACCCTTGGCGAAAAAGTTAAAGGCTACATACAATACAATGAGAGAATCATACTAGTCAGATTTCAGACGAAACCAAATGACACAATAGTAGCTCAGGTGTATATGCCAACAACAAATAGTAGCGAGGAAGAGTTAGAAGAAGTATATGAAAATTTAGACAAATTAATAGAAAGTGTCAAGGGGGAGGAAAATCTGATAGTAATGGGTGACTGGAATGCCATTGTTGGGGAAGAAAAAGTAAAAAATATAACAGGTGACTATGGTTTAGGAAACCGGAACGATAGAGGGGATCGATTACTAGAATTCTGTGCAAAACACAAATTAATAATCACAAACACTTGTTTTAACCATCATAAGAGAAGGAGATACACCTGGAAAATGCCTGGAGACATTTATATGTACCAAATTGATTACATCATGGTAAAAAATAGATTTAGGAATCAAGTAAAAGAAAGCAGAAGTTACCCAGGTGCGGACATAAATAGCGACCACAATCTTGTTATGATGAAGTGTAATCTCAAATTCAAAAAAATAACGTGTAAGAAGAAATTGGTACAATGGCAAGTTAAAAACTTAAAAGATGAAAAATCAAGGAAACAATACAGTGAATGCACAAATGAGGTGACTATAGAAGATCCCCTAGAACCACAAAACATCGAAGAAAGATGGCAGAACTTGAAACAGACAATCACAAAAATAGCAGTAAAAACTCTAGGGCATAAAAACATTGCAGCCAGAAAAGACTGGATTACAGCCGAAATTGTGAACTTGATAGAAGAAAGAAGAAAGTATAAAAATTTGAACAGTACCGAAGGACAGGAAAGATATAGAGCATTGAGGAATCTAGTTATTAGGAAATCGAAAGAAGCAAAAGAAAAGTACCTGGAAGAAAATTGTAGTGATATTTAAATACTTATGAAAACAGGAAGAAGAGAAGAAGCATATAAAATGGTGAAAAAGTTCTTTGGGCAGTATAAGCCCAGAGCCGGTGGAATAGAAGATAATAATGGAAAAATGCTGTGGGAACAAGAAGATATTGTCAAAAGATGGAAAGAATACTTAGAAATACTGTATGAGGAAGAAACATTTAAGGAAATCGAATCAAAAGAAGAGGAAGAATATGAAAAGGATCCAGTCATGAGAGAGGAATTTGATAAAGCATTGAAGAATCTGAAGAACAAAAAGGCAGCGGGAATTGATGGAATACAAGCAGAGCTTTGGAAGGAGGCAGGAGAGAAAGTTAAAAACAGGCTGTTCCAAATTACCAGAGATATATACGTGACTGGCGAAATGCCAGAGGACTACATAAAAAGCATAATTATCCCCATCCCAAAGAAATCAGTAGCAAAGAAATGTGAGGAATTCCGCACCATTAGCCTCCTATCACATGCATCAAAGATACTAACAAAGATTATATTCCAACGTATTGAATCCAAGATAGAACAATCATTGACGGATGACCAATTTGGTTTCAGGAAAAATAGAGGAACGAGAGAAGCAATACTGGCACTGAGAATTATTATTCAGAAAAGGATTAGAAAGAATAAGCAAACATTTATAGCTTTTGTAGACATCGAAAAAGCATTTGATAATGTGAACTGGAAGTTAATGTTTGATATGATGACAAGAGTGGGGATAAAACAGGCAGACAGGAAACTGCTGTACAAACTATACAAAGATGAGTTGGCGGTTATAAAAATCCAAGATAACGTAGAAGAAGCGAAAATAAACAAAGGAGTGAGGCAAGGATGCACTCTATCACCAATTATATTCAATGCATACATTCAAGAAGCAATAGAAAAGATAAAAGAGGATACCAACCTAGGGATAATAGTGAATGGTCATAAAATAAGTATGCTGCGCTTCGCCGATGATATAGCGTTAATTGCTGAGACAGAAGAAGATTTACAACAACTAATCAAAACTATGGACGAAATTTTTATCAAGGATTTGCGTATGAAAATAAATGTACAAAAAACAAAAGTACTCGTATGTGGAAGTGAGAATGTGACCAGAACACAGATAAAGCTACGAGGAAACCAGACAGTAAAACAAGTTGATGAATTTGCATACCTAGGAAGCATCATCAGTAATGATGGAAGAAATAGTAGTGAATTAATAAAACGCATCTGTCAAGCGAAAATAGCATTTAACAGCAAGAAAACTCTTCTTGCATCAAGAAACGTTAGCCTAAAAATAAGGAAAAATCTATTGAAGACATATGTATGGAGTATAGCCCTATATGGGTGTGAAACCTGGACAATAACAATGGGAAATCGAAGAAGGCTAGAATCGTTTGAAATGTGGTGCTACAGAAGAATGTTGAGAATAAGCTGGATGGACAGAATAACAAATGAAGAGGTGCTAGAGAGGATATCAGAAGAAAAATTAATATGGAAAAGTATAGTTAGAAGAAGAAACGAATGGATAGGCCATATAATGCGACACGAAGGACTACTAAAATTGATCATAGAAGGATGCATAGACGGTAAAAACCATAGGGGGAGACCAAGATTAGAGTATATTCAACAAATAATTAAGGTCCAAGGATGCAACTCATACGTAGAAATGAAAAGGAAAGCGGATAATAGAGAAGAATGGAAGATGGCTGCAAACCAATCTACGGATTGAAACTATAGAGAGAGAATAGTATCAATCTCTGTTGATTTAAAAATGATGAGATACCCAATCGTCTTTTCCATTGCTCAATTGTGATGCCGTCTGCTTCTTCTAAAATAATAAAAAAATCATGACTTTATATAAATTGATTTAACACTTTAAATTTATTCCTAATGATACCCTCTTAATATACATATTAATTAAACTATTTACATATCCATACCGAAAAAAAATAGTCAACGAGGAAGTTGTAAATTAAATCTCCAATAAAAGGTAAGTACCTATACTGTTAACAGGACGTTACATTGACATTTGTTGTGTCCGTCTTATATGAACGTAACATTACACATTTTGCGCAGTTCACGTTGAACTCTGTTAGTTTAAAAATTATTTAACTATTGTAAAAAACCCACTTATAAACACAGCTCATGTTCTTAAAATCAAGGTTCTTTGAAAGGTTGATTTTGAGGGCAAAAATGCAATTTAAAGGTATATAAAATCCATTTTTATAACCATATATTTGATAAAAATAAGAAGGTCTATATGTAAATGTACCATCACCAAATATGTGTGTATTATAATTGCATAAAAAGTTTAAATTCGATTTGCACGTTATCAATATAATATTGTTTACACTATCAACAAATTTAAACTGCTCGTTTTTATTTATCAAAACGTGTACATCGGAAATTTGTGCGATTGCCTCATCAAATGATTTAGGAATAGGAGGCAGCACTTTTCGTCGTTCACGGTATATAGATTTTCTAATACTATTTATATCAGAAAATTTGGATGTACTACAATACTACATGAAGATAGCTCTGTGCGTATTATTTTATTTGGCCGTAAATTAAAATCCTCACATGCTTTTATTTTGCGCTTACCTCTTACTTCCAGCAAGTTTAAATCTTCAATAGTATTCAGTTCATGATTATGGATACCTTTCATTTCGATTAGTGTTGATTTTGAACAATTTGTTTTTACATACGCACTACAATCTTTTTTAATGCAACGCCAACTTATATTTCCCGAAACCAAATTTCTACTAAAGTGGAATTTAAAGTTACGAAAAATTAAACACTCACGATTTTTAGTAGTATTTATTATATTAAATTCCATTTTTAAACACTTGAAACTCTCGTAAAATATTTGTAGTTTTTGCAAGATTGCACAATGCATACACAGACAGAAGTGAGAGTCGTCATGAAGTCCAATTAAGGTAAAATGGACCGATATTCGATAATATCGATAAGAGTGTAACATAAAAATTAAAAATAGTTACAACGGAGAAAAATAATAAGTACAATAGTTCTAACTTAATAAGGTAATAAGTAGTATTGCTTGGTGCTCCAGAATACAGTTTGGCAACGTTGCACAGGTTCAACACATTTTCATTCAAAATATTTCGGGGGCAAATGGGTTATGATTTCGGGCGCAAGTGGGTCATAAAAAAAGGTGTGAAATGGTTTTAAACCAACAAAGCTACAAGTCATCTGCTGAGCGTAAATTTGATATGTTATACACTTGTAAGATGGTGACAACTGATAACAATTGCCAGTGTTACGTCATCTTTTAATGATAGTTGATGATATATTATTGGCGTTATCATGAAAACTACCTATATCACAGAACAAACAGAACGGAATCTTATTTCATTTAACATGGGCTCTTATGGGAGATATAACTACGTCCGACATTTCTAGATTTTAAACGTGCTGCCACTTACCGGGAATTTCCCTTTTTTCTTTATATCGTGCAACACTGTTCGTTCAAATTTTTAATTTATTATTATATTCAAACAATCAAACCGATTTTTTTTAAGAAATTGCATTTTTACCATTTATCTGAGTACAGAATGTAAGAAAAACAAAAACTATACATATTTTATTTATCATTATTTAGTTGATGAGTGAACAAAAATGCATAGGTACACAGAAGATTACAAAACAAATTACGTACGCTGGTTTTAAATAATCTAAGCAGTACCTACTAATTTTTTTTTTACACGCAATTGCCAAGAAAAATTGAAGATTTATCCTAAATAAATACTGGTAGAAGTATGTGACATTGTCACATAACCTGCACCTATATTCAGTAGGAATACATCAAATTCACTTTTACTACTCCCTAGTGCTGTAAAATTTACATTATTACACAGTATAAATTCAATTTATTTTTTTATTTTTAAAGACAATATTTCGGTAAATAATGTATACAATATCAAAACAAATAACAGCAAATAACAGCAAATACAAAAAAACTTTTGGACTTAGGAAAAATCGAGACGTACCCGTGATTGAGTACGAAAATCGACAGACGTGTTGGCCACATAGATAATATAATCTTATGTTATCTATGATTGGCCATGTGTTGTTGTTGTTATGAGTGGAATTGCCGACTAACAGTGTAGCCACAAACCACAGAACACTTAAAAAAAAGGTAATTTCTCGAAATGTGGCAGCACGTTTAAAATTCAGAAATGTCGGACTGTTTTTCGATGAGCCTTAAGATTCCCTTCTGTTTGTTCTGTGCTTATAGTTTGAAGTACATTATTAGATAACGGCCTATAGGAAGGGGCATGACCATGTTCGACCGGTAGCTGAAGCAAACGATGAATAGTCATTCTTTCAATATTAAATGCCGATTAGCCGGTTAGAGCAGTTATAGCTACTTTTTTTTTGGAGATATGTAGTTACATAAGCTTTGATAGTTTTGATTAACCATGATTTTCCAGTGCCACCAACTCCTGATACAAAGTGTCGCATAAATTTTTCATTTCCAAGCTGTAGTTCTTTTTTGTTTGAGTTAAATATTTTTTTTTTTTATCACTATTCAAATCATTTATTAAATCATTTGTTTGTTCTAGATTAATCGTTCCCATTTCTAGTTCACTCATTGCGTCTTGAATTTCGGCTTGTTGAAGTTCATCGTTTTCGCTATTTGGAGTCATTTTCATTGTCAAATTTTTAAGCAGCTCGTTCATATCGTCTTTAGATTTACGGAGATATTCAAGTCATTCATGACAGTCTAAAGCTGCATCAATTGAATCTCTGCACGACTTAAACGACTCAATATATGTATTATTATTTCCAAGAAGTTCTGATTCTATGCGCCAAGGTTTGAAAAGCATTAACAAGCAATAGAAATATTTTTCTGGTTCTAAATTTGCATTGTATTTTGGATGTTATATTAAGTATGATCGAGATCGTTCTTTTATAAATCCATATCCAGGATAGGCATATTTTACTTGGTCATTTTTAGGTGTTTGCTTTACAATGTCATAGTTCTTAGCATAATCAAATAAAGACAAATGTTTCAGCTCTATCAGCTATATAATGAGTATGAATGATAGAAGGAAAAAATATGTTATTTGACTCAGCATCTATCTAATAGTTCAATTTCTTCTTTACTTTTTAATCACCTATTTCTGAGTATACTTACACCTAACCATTTTATAGTGGTACACGGGTCAGTACCAAACAATGGAATACTAAGAAGTGTATCGCTACATTCTAATGAGCCGCATTCTCGATTACTAAGTGAACGTAATGCCACATTCCCAAGTTTGCTAGATAAAGTTTTTGTGTTATTTATGACGTCAAATGTTTGAGCCGCATTGGTTTTTTCAAGCTTGGTTTGATACTTGGTAACGTAAGATCTGGGTGCACATGATTTTTCTCCAATATATTGCAAGTCCATATTCTCATTCCATGATATTAAAACAGCTAGATTATAATCATGAATGTAAACTTCACTTGAATCTCTTGGTAAATCATATAACCTACTTTTACTTTTAAAATTTCTTCGCCCAACTATTTAAGTTGCTACATCTCTTAGAATAATTTCCTTAGTAACTGGTCTAGGAAAACCAAATCTACGAGCAGTGGTTAACCTGACGCGGTCCCGCGTGATGGCAGTTTGAATTCAAACGGCCTTTACGCGGAAATCCGCGCTGAACCTCTCAAACAACCGCCAACCGACGACGGACGACACAACCGCGCCAGGAACCGTCGGCCGGCCGCTAGGTGAACCGGATCGGTCGATTCACTTTTTCGTATTACGCGCTGACGACAAGTCCCGCTGATCGACCGTTCATCCGAACACCGTTTGTTCTTGATTACTTTTTATTTTTCGGACCACCGACTTGACCGAACCACCACGTTCCCTTCCAATAACAATTTGTTTTTTTTACCGTTCGTGATTATCTGTAAACTAATAAATACATTTTCGCACGTCCGTGCTAAACATACTGATTTTGTGTTTTTTTTTTATTCGTCGCTTTCTCGCACCCGAGTGTCCTCCACCTGCAGGACCACTGTCCCACATCCGCGAGGTACGCGTCAATCCCAGTTGTAGTTTTCTTTTTTCTCATGCAATAGCTATTATCCTTATTTGGTAGTTAATTACTCGTTCATGTAGTGTTGAAAACTTTCTTTTATCTGGCAAATGACAAGTTATTGTTTTTGCAATAAAATTGACGATTTCTTCATTAGAATTTTTTTCTACTATTGGGGCTTCGTCTATCCAAATAATTATGTGAAAATGTTGTAACCCCCTTGATTGATATTCTCGTCTCCAAGCATAATGTTTTACTTTACCTAGAGGCCCATTGTCAGCTGAAATAAATTCAAGCTAAACTCATTGTCTATCATTCGTGATGTTGACACTGGGTCATGTGCAATCAAAGCAGATATCGATTTACCATTTTCTGTATCATTATTAATTTTTCGTAAAAATGATTCTAACCATTTTCCATTTATACTCAGCTGGGCTTAAGGTTAAGAAGATGACGCGGCTACGGCGATGTAGTATATCACGGTGAGCCGGTCTTGAGATGAGGTTTGATGAAGGCAACCAAAAAAAAAAAAAAAAAGAAAAACAACACGCAATTGACGATCACGGTAGTGAAAATGAACACGTTTAATGGTGTATGGTATTCAAAAAGAAAAGAGTCGAACACGAAACAATGTCAGTATAATAATGTGTATATCTATATTTCCGTGATCGGAGACGGTGGCGTATGGTCGCGTCGACGGTCGTTTTACGAGAGAGAGTCGAGCTCCGGCGGCCGGTACTCGTACGACCTGTCTTCCCATCCCGCCTTAGTGGTGGGAGAGTCGACGGTGTCGTCGCCCGTGGTGGTGGTTGACAAAGTGTAGACTGGGTCGCAAGTTGCGACTCGCAACGGTGCCTGTACTTTGTACTGGTCGCCGTTACGTACCGTGTCATTCTCCCCCGCCAAACCGCCACACGGGTACTTGCGCCGGTGCTGGCGTCAGACCTGAGTTGGTCGTCTTGCGCTACCTCTTGCTCTCGCTTGAGGTATGCTTGTCCAACCGAACTGACCCTATGGGTGGTTAGGGGACCCGACCGGAGTGAAGAACGGTTTGTCGTACTCCATCTCCGGTATCCCCTCCAGCGACAGACCTGGCGCGGCAAGCCATGCGTCCTCAGATAGTGTATCTGGGTCGTTGCTTGGCGTTGGCCGCGCCTGGTTGGTGGTCGGTACTGGCTCCTCGGGCGTTTCACCCTCGGTCGCCGGTATGTCCACCTCCATCGCTGCTGGTGGCGTTGGTGTGGGCGGTGGTGGTGTGGCGGCTTCCGAAGTCGTGGTTGACGCTGGTTGCTTGNGCTTGCCTCGCGCTTCCAGGTCTTCCGCTTCTCCATCAGCTGTCGGAACTTACGTTTGTTCCTCGCCACCTGTGCCTCCGTCCTTACCTTCGCCACTGGACCAGTGGTGACCCTTGATGGCCCGGGGACCGGGGCCGGCCCCCTGGGCGTCTGGGGCCCGGGTGCACCCGCCTTTTGGGCCGCCTGGTGTTGTTGCGGCTTCGCTGGTGGGTGTTGCGGTGGCCGTGTGAGGGTGGTCGTGGCTGTGGCTGTGGCTGGTCGTGGCGTCGAACTATTTCGGCTACTGCTGGCTGTCGTTGACGGTTGTAACGGGTCCGTACCACGTTATCATTAGTTCAATATCCGATCGCGGATTAAGCCAATATTGGTTAGTGTTTCGCAAACGACTAAATATTGTAGTGAGATGCCTTCCAATTCATTGTTTTGTAATCGTTATTGATATTCTGCAGATGTTAATTTTTCAGTGGCATTAGTGATATTTAATTTATGATAAATACCAGCTTTTAATAACCTAATATTAGCTTCATTTAAAAGAAAGAACGAATATTGAGAATCAGTTCGATAAATTGGATTGTATGACAATAGTCTCGATTTAATGTATTAAGTTGGCTTTAATTTAACTAATCGATTACAATATTGACCATTTTGACCAAAAGAATAAATTGCAGGAAAACATTTTAAATCTAACTCTTTATCTCTATGGTCTATCAGATTTTCATTAATTTTAAGCATTTGGTAAAGCTCTGACGCTTTGGCATTTTTCCTGGGTTCATTTAAAGCATGTATAGTAAACTGTTCATAAAATGTTTCGTTAATATCCCTTTGAGTTAGAAAAGCGTTCAAGTTGGTCTGTTCTTCAATATTCAACTCAATACCTTCATTTTGTTTTGAAACTTTTTTACAATCTGTATTATTTTCTTTTTCTAATAAATCAGAATCTATAAAATGAACCTCCATATTTTGAAAGTTATTTTCAAATGTTTCATAATTTGGTATTATTATGTTACTATATAAATGATTATTTTCTTTTAACCATATAAGAGCATCATATATTTTGTTTACATCTACTAAGCTCTCCCATATTTTTTTTTTAGTCGACTGAACGCTACGAACTAAAATAAATAATTCATTATTTAAGATCGTATCGTTAGAATTGGGTAATTTTTTTAGTGTTTCTTCGATTGGTTATGGTAAATGGAAAGTTCTTCCAACAATTTTTTCAATCATATTACACCGGGTTGTTTCTTACCAGAAATAGACCCCATTCTAACAATAACTTGAAAAGCCTTTGCACGTTGTATCTTTTCAAAATTGTTTAATGATAATATAACATCAGGTATTAAGTCGTTTGGTACCGTTTATCGCGAGCGGACATTCGTTGCGTGCGTCCGTTATCGCCTTTCATTAATGGCATTCTGACCACCCAACCTTAATATGTCTGCTTCTAAATCCTCTAAACGTAATTTATCTTCATCGTCTAGCAATGATGGAGATAATAAAAACAAAATTTTTGTCTCGCCGAACCGATTTGCCTCTCTCTCCAAAGATGCCGATCCTCACCCGGAGGTGTTCAGTCCTCCGCCTGTCACAGTCTCGCCTCAAGCAGAGGACATCTCTACGCACACCTACATGGAACCGCCACCAACGACCAAGCCTCACATTCCCCCCTTCTATGTAAGTGACGGATACGACTTCTCTACACTCAAAAATTCCTTATTTAAAGTACTCGAACCATCGAGTATTTATTTTAAAACTACTCTCAAACACCTGATTATCCATCCTAGCTGTATATCTGCCTACAACGCAATGAGTAATTACCTAATGAACAATAAACAAATCAAATTTCACTCTTATCTACCCAAGGCACTTAGACCGTATAGCGTTTTCATTAGACACCTCCACCCGTCTACCTCTGTTGAAGACATTCAAGCCTGCATTACTGATAAAGGCCACGAAGTAATCCAGGTCACAAATATTTTACATCGTATAAATAAAGGTGCATTGCCTCTTTTCCGGGTTGATTTAAAGCTCGCAGATAATAACAGCGAAATCCTTGATATGGATTCCCTGTGCCACACAAAAATTAAAATCGAGCGGCCTAATATAAAATTATCCCCTCCTCAATGCAAAGATTGTCAGGCCTACTTTCATACGAGTAATTACCGTCACCATTCCCCTCGCTGTGTAAAGTGTGGGGATAACCATCCTTCCGCTAAATGCACAAAACCCCCGTCGACTCCCGCCAAATGCGCTTTATGTGCTGGACCACACACAGCTTCTTACAAAGGCTGTCCTGTGTACAAGAATATTATTCAATCCCGCAAGAATTCCAAATCCGCAAACAACGGAAAACTACCCACTCCAATCAATGTCTATGCATACCTAATTTCTTGTAGAATAATTTAGTTTGACAATGCACCAATCTTACTGGAAATGTTCTGTAGAAGAGAATGCTGCACTTTTTAATTCGATCTGAACATTATAAATGGAGCTATAGCCAAATATATTATGAATTTTTATGGTAAAAAAGAAAATGTTATTCTATAATATTCCCTGCGGCCCGCATCAAGTTCCCCGCTAACTGAGGAGATACACACACGCACTGACCGTAGCGCGTGCTTTGTCACAACGCTTGCGGCGGCAGTGTTTTCAGTTAATGCGTAACGGCTCGCGTATATATTCAATATTGTTCACAGATAAAAGAAAGGTTTCCTTTATCTATGATATTATTCTAGTGATGGTAACCTGTTATCAATACTAATAACTGCTATAATCTGCTACTGTTACTATCAAAATAACAGTTAAAATAACAGTTACTGTTATTGACTGTTATTTTTCGGTATACCTAACATAGTAACATGTCATATTATATAACATAATCTTATCATAGACTTATACTATTATTATAATATACATTGCTAAATTGCTAAGCAGTGATGGGATATTGTGTGGCAGCTGGCTACCCGCTATTTGCGTTCCTTTTGTAGAATCGTTACAACTTACAAAATAAAGTAACGATTCCAAAAAACTCATTAGGTAGTAGGTACCTAATATCTATACTCCGGCCACTGAGAGAGCGCTACTCCTTGGCGCATCCAAATGAACGAGCTCCGCGATTCCGTACCCATTTTTCTCCCACTCTACTACCTATTGGCCGCCCAACATGCCCCCACTCGCTACGCGGTGATGGTAGCTAATTCCACGGCCGCCGCAGCCGAGCGGCAACAAGTGGTTTGTCTACAGCGGCTCAAGTAAACAATAGAAATAATAACACCCGGCCTCGGGCATGTCTATTGTGTATACACTATACAACACAAACGATATATATGTAACACCAATATTTTATTTATGCAATTTTTTATTTATTTAAACCAAAATGAGTAATTACATAATATATGTATATTACATAATACACATTTAAATAACATGTATTTAGTAAAAAAAAATCGTTTAAATACCAAAAAAATGTAATACAAAAAAATTACAAATAAAATACATAACAATTATCGCAATTCATTTAATAATTCATAAATGTAATGCAAAATGGATTTTGTAAATAATAATACCAAAATAAAAAAAAAATTTAAATAATACAATAACAAAAAAAATAATACAAATTAATCATTCAGAATCTGAATACTCTGAATCAAAATCAGAACATTCAGAACCACTGGTATCACCTGTTCCTATTGTCATGATGTGATCTCCTTCGGCAGGTTCTTCCTCCAAAATTTCATCTGTGATGAAGTCGATTTCCCAGAATTTGTGTTCCTCCTTTACGACATGCTCAACAAAATTGGTCCACATTTCTTGCGTTACATGTTCTACGCCTTGTTTTAATAATTCTTGTACGTCTTTTATTTTGTATGTATTGTTATGCGTCCGGACATAATGTTTAACGGATGACCACGCGAGCTCTATCGGGTTTAGCTCGCAATGGTATGGAGGCAATCTTAATACGGTTTTATTGTTTTCTTTTGCGTACTCGTCGATAACGTATTTTTCGTGTTCCGATTTTATTTTTTTTACTCTCTCCAACAATACTGCCTTTACTATTGGTTGTATTACGACCTCACCTTTACTTTCCAGCCAGTTTATAATTTCTTGTTTTTTCCACGACCTTACTGGAGTTGGATCTTTTTTCACGGAATGATACGAGGCATTATCCATGACAATAAAATTTTTATTAAATTAATTAAATTAATTTAACTATTTTGGCAGATAATTGTGTTAAATTTAGAATTTAATTATATAATTTTAATTATAAATAGTAATTTTTATCTTTATTATAATTGTTAATTTTTTGATTTTGTTTTTAATAGTTTTTATAAGAGTAGCTTTTTTTACTTTATTAGAACGTAAAGTTTTAGGTTATAT
>NW_019101154.1:0-14889 GCF_001856785.1 Myzus persicae | reverse complement strand
TTTTTACTAAACAGACCAACGAAAAATGGATCCAAATGTCACCTTAAATAAATAAATTAAATGTTTCTTACCGTTATAAAAATGGTGTAAAAATCAACAAACTTAACTTTGAAATCGCTATAAGGAGTACACTTGTACAGGTGTCAATGCCCGAGGTAAGCTTTTCTTACTATTGATATTTTATTGCTGATTCGGGGACGCGACCGGAGTGAAGAACGGTTTTTGGTAAAGCAGTTCCTCCAGCGATGGACTAGGTTTTACTAGGCGTGTAGAACACGATTCTATATGCGGTCCTTATCAGCTATAATTTTTGATGTGATTGAATAGTTTTATGTTTTACAAAAAAATACTCTAAAAGTCTGGCGAAGAAAAGCGACGGCGTGAAAACAACAATAAATTGTAAAAATGATTAATTCTGGAAAAAATTGTTCTATAGATTTCCAACGAACCCTACATAATCACAAATCATTAACCGAAAATCGGTGACAAGTATACAGTATACTCGTGCAAAACAAAAGGCAACAGAGGACGATTGTAATAATAAAAAAAAAATCAAACTCACATTGTATGAAAATTCTTTGTATGGACTGTGTTTGGTTTATCGGAAGAGTATAAAACAAATACCGAAGTAGGTGATTGTCTTAAAATTTGCTATTTATTGGTATTTTTAGACCTTGAAGATTTTACTAACTTTTTTCCATTGGAATTAATTTCTATGAAGCCCGAAAACTCAATTCGCAGATTATAATATATTAGACACCTACATCATAGAAGAAGCATTGTTTCCACCAAATATTTGAACTCAATGCAGCACTGAATTGAATTTATCTACGACTGGCGACTGCATGCGAGTTTCACTCACATTTAGCTCAATTTTTTTAGAACACTCATCCAAACATACATAACTTTACAAAAGCTCTATTAGATATTCAATCATTTACAATTTACTCGCACATTAAATTTAACAACTTTTAGTATGCATTAACGAACCTAATAATCTTAGAAGTTCACAATCAAAAACACACAACAAATATTTAAACATCATAACTTCGTCGTCCAAGGAAAACAATATTACCATTATGAAATTAGTTAAAGCTGCATGATACATTGGTACATGAAATTAATTTCCAGTTACGGCCTTGCTTGCATCTAATCGTTATCAAACCAAATTTTAAATTTTATTTAAGTAATTATATTTTTACCAATAACTATTTTAAGCTACCTGTTAATTATTGATAATTAATAATTGTATTACCTATACATATTTTGTATTAATTTAGTTTACATTTTTTTTTCAGATAACTATAATGTGTATAAATAATTAATCTGTACATAAATTATATAGTCACCTATTATCTACATTCTACATAATGTTAATCATTATATTTTTTATTTTTTTATATTTATTATATTTTAACCAACTAGTGATCATTCTTGTTTATTATATGATTTTTTAAAAAAAAATTTTTATGTAAATAAATAAATGTAAAATAAATCGGTACTCACATAAATTGTGTAAGTACCTATTCCTTACATAATGTTTATTTTATTTCAGGTAAAAAAAAATACAGGTGGAATTATCATTTTTTTTTTTCAAATAGTTAAAAATTACCAGTTTGATTTACATGAAAAAAAGTTGTCTTTAGTAGAATTTACATGCACATATTTTAGGTGACACCAATTAACTACCTACTCAAAATTCAGGAAATACTAAAACACACTGATTATAAGGCTGATTATAAGGAGTCCAGTTGTCGCTTGCAGCCTGCAGGATTCGGTATAGAGAGGTTGTGATGGATAAAGGGACAGCAGAGTTATGCTGACCAGGGAGGCAAACTTTATTAAAATTATTTTTCAGACCTTTTTTTTGCCTTACTTTTCCTCTGGCGGCATACAAGAAAGTCACACACCCTATGTTTTACTGGTACTTACAGCTTTCTTTATCATTTCTGATCGTATAATATAGTCAATATAAATCGTCCTTTATTCTCTCATTATTTAATGTGATAATGACAGCGGATGTTTAAATATCATAGAAAAGGTCAAAGGGCATTTGTTTACTCATTGACCTATCATTAAATTTCATTAAATGAAATATCAACATAACACATGTAATAACTAAACAGTTTTTAGTTTTTTTCAGATTTTGAATATGTATTAGTTTAATTAAATATAATATAATAATAACATTTATTTTATTGCATTTCATAAATATACATAAATAAATATAAAAATATTAGTTTGAAATGATTAGGTATGTCTCAAAAGCTTGCGGAGGAGACACACAGTTCTATACTTAAACATATGTATACCAATTTTGAACTTAAATTTGTTAAAATATAAAAATATACAATGTATGAATAAAACTAATACATAAAAATGTCTGTATAATATATATATATATATATCTATACACAACCAAAAAAAAATAAGCTAAAATATATAGTATGATAAAAAAAAATAATTACTAATAATAAATATTTAGTACCTATCCTATAGTAATATTTTTCTATATAGGAAAAATATTTGTACAGACTTCGCATACCCATAACTGTTTCTATAGAAACACACCTATGGAACTCCAAAAATTATTATTGTAATTTATTGAAGTATTTATTAAAAAATTTGAAAAATTTGATTAATTTTAATCAAATTTTTTTGTTGTTTTATAAATTATTTACATTAACTTTATTTATTATATATTATTGAGTGATAACTAAAAAAAAATATGCACACAGTTTAAATAGCATCAAAATGTAGAGAAAAAATTATTCATAAAAAAAAACAAAAAAATAAACCTTGTTCACAAAATTAAAAACATTTATTTTTGAACAAAGAAAATAAAAGTTTTTCAAATAATAAAATTTTACAAAACAAAAGGTTTAAGCATGGCTATAGTCGCAGACACAAAAAATGAGATCTGACATGATGCATTCAAGCGGCAGTTTTTCGATTATGCAAATCAAATCAAGGTGATAATTCCATTTGATTCACTTAACGGCCAGTGAAATTGTACAATGTTAAGAATCAATTATTAGTGCTATGTTTGTGAACAACAGTTCTTGGGGACCAGCTCTCATTTTTTGTGTTAGCGACTAGCACAAACAGTATTTTTGAAAAAAAAAATATTGCTGTTTTTAAAGGGTTGAGTTAAAACCAATTACATTCTTGTTAAAGATCATGTTAAAAACTACAATACATTTATAAACCTTGAAAATATTCTTTTGATATGATTACCAATTCTAACTTCTAATAGTATATTAGCAAATAGTAGGCAAGTCAAAACATTTAAAAACAATTCTTAAACTCTTTAATTGAATTTCATAAAAACCTATTTAATTCGTTTTTCAAGCATTATGTTACATCAAGATTGTTGGTAGAAAAAGCATTAGTGTCAGTGATAAAAAAAATTAAGAAAAGTGTGCTAGAATCTATTAAATTATGTTGAGCTTAAATTTGATTGGTAATAATATCAATATGTATCCTAAAAACAAAGATTGTGATCATGAGGATAATTATTTATTATAATACAAACATTATTTATTTACTTCAACATGTTCACAACATAATTAAAGATCAAACTTAATTTATTTCTATCCTTATGACTCTTTCAACCATGACTGTAATGTATAATTTTTTACCCTTTCAGATCACTTTTGTTCAAGACTTACTGTCCAAAATTTAACCACCAATAAAATACTAATGTTTGTAAAACTTATAATAATATTTTAAAAACATAAAAGTGAAATATTGAATGTCAAGAAATAAATAAGTATAAATGAGCTCAAATAACTAATGTTACAACATAGAAACTCCAAGTGCTTCACGGCATCTTTCATAAACAACATAACTTATACTAACAGCGGGCGCTACTTTAATAAAATTTGGAGTGATACCTCTGTACAATCCAGGGATACCTTCTTTTACCCAAATTTCTCTAAATACTGACATCATTGTCCTTGTATCGGGACCTTCGAAATCTGAAACAATAATAAACCAATTATTAATGAATTAATAATCAATATAAAAATAATAACTTACTAGGTGCCTGAAGACGTGTACGGACAAGAGATAAAGGGTATGAACATACCTGACCACAAGTACTAGATACAGTACCACAAGCTAACAATAATGGCATTCCAGGTTTTTCGCCATCATTGTGTGAAGCGATATACTTATTTTTTAATGTCTACAAAATAATAACACAATATAATTGATAAAATAATGAAAGTTTTATTGAAAATAATTGACTAGGTACTAAACTTGTATTTATCAAAATATAAATTGAAAATATGTTCAAATATTTGAGCACCAATCATCAGTGGTACTTAAATGAGGTAAAACAAGAAGAACAAAGATAATTGAACATAATTTACTTCACCATAACAGTTTACTTCATAGAATAATAAAAAGGCCCATGAGAGGGAAAACATTTTGCTTCAGAATATGAAATTTTAAAATGAATTTTACTATTCAAAAAAATAAAAATTGTAAAAAAAAGTTGTTTTCTAACGACAACAAATTATGTGAAAACAATATCGTAAAAAAGTTAAGAATTTTTGAAAAATAATGATTGTAAATACTTAGTTAAATTATCTTTAAAATTTAAAAAAATTACCTCATAAACTGCAAGGTCAATACCAGCGTAAGGAAGTATACCTAAAAGGTTGGGTACATAACCCCTGTAAAAACTTCGTATACCTTCACGGTAATAAATTTTTTGGATACAATCAAATATACCCTTATACTGATTACTTTTGCTGATGGCTAATTTTGTTTTTAAAACCTAAAAAAAAAACAACATAAATATTCTAATAATAATTGTAAAAATAAAAGAGTTACATACCTCTAGGGGATAAATTAATGATTGACTAAAACCTCCTGCGAGTGATCCGGCAAAAAATTTTTCAAATATTGTTAAATCTGTAGTTCTTGAACCTTGAATCCTGCGTTTCGCTTGTTCATAAGCCATAAATTTGAACGCAGACTCTGGAGCTATCTTGAGTACATTTATACCATTTCCACGCCACATACCTAGTTTGCCTCCTTCTTTTAACATACTTTTGAAACAAGTTGTTATATTGCTATGTTGATTGCCATACACCTAAGACACAATTTAAGTCATTTTTATAGTCAAGCAATAATTTTCATAATTATATTTTCAAAGATACTAAATTGAATGTATTATTTTATTTAAAATAAAAATTATTAGATGTGTAATACAGTATAGACATTTGATTAAGCTATAAATTATTTTACTATAAATTAATGAGTTAACATTGACTTACTTGTAAGAATACTTTAAGTCTATCCAAAGGTGCAGTAAAAGTTCTTGAGACAGCTCCAGCCACACCACCAGATACAAGATGCCGCCACCACATCCCTTTTAGCATTTCAGCTTGAGTGAAATCAACAGGAACATTCATATCTTCTCCAAAGTCTATTAACTGAAAATGCAATAATTGCAAAATTAAATTATTTAAGCATCAACTTTTAACATAATATTGTATTATTTACAATAAATTGACTTTTTTCAGAGTAGGTAATACAATTTGTATAAAATATAAATCTAACTAGACTCTAATCACTAGAGATATAAACAAAACTATGGGTACAACATAAAACTATTTTAAAATTTTGACTTTTTGAAGAATATTATTTTATTTGATCTAGAATAAATAAGCTATATTATTATGTGATTAAATTATAATTAAATTTGAATCATTCGGTAATATTACAACTGAATAATAATAATAAATAATCTATTAAACAAATATTAAGTACTTTTGGCCCTTGGATTAAGTGAGCTCAATCTACAGCTGCCTAGTACATTATTAGCAATATATTAAAATCTTGTATAAATTTAAAATGAACCCTTTTCAGTTTTTATAACTTTTCAAAAATTGATTATTAGTAAACTTAATCATTTTTTAATAAATCGAAATTACTTAAAATATATTTATCAATATTCCATACTTACAGCTGAATGCCTCCAATATTTAATTAAGTTGTGTAAGTGTGTATGTGGGCAGTAAAGTAAAAAATCTCTCCATTCTTCAAAGCTTATTTCTAAACTACCATCTTTATCCATCCTAAAGTATATTATATAAAAAAAATCAGGAAAACTTAATTTATTTTAAGCCGTTAATCACAAATGAATTACCTTTTAAGAAGTTTTACAGTTTCAGTGACGTCAATGTCTATTCCCAATTCTTGAAAAGCTCTTATAAGTTCATATTGATCAATTTTCCCTAAAGAAATTCTAAATAAATTAAATTGAAAAAAAAATGTATAATGGTAACACTTAAAATTAAATAGTAAATTGAATGTGGGGAAGAAATTAGCAATTGGTTATTACTTATTAGGTGTTTCACCTATACAAAGCTAAAAATTAGTTGAAAAAATAGTTATTATGATTGAATATAATTTTAGACCTGTATTTTATAATATGACTGTTAAAAGTTTTATTTGAAATAATGAGGTAAATCAGCGGGAATTCGTCATGGGAAGTTTTTAACATCAATTAGATGGGTATTAAATGAAAAATTGAACACAAATTTTGAATTATATTAAGTTGGTATTTGATAATTCAACAATGAAATGTAAGGGATTAGCTAGTAAGTTATAAATTAATTATTTAGTACAAATTAAAGAAAATACTTTGAAAAAATATAAGAGTAAACCTATTAACTAAATTTTATATGAGATAACAACAGACATAAAATACTAATTATAAAAAATAATTATAGTAATTTATTGTTCTGATAAAAATACTGATTTACATATCATTCAAAAGAGAAAGTATATAAAAATACCTGTTATTTTACTAACTGACTTTATTGTACAAGTTTCTGATTAAATTATTAAATACAACTTACTCTTTTACTTAAAAATGTTAATATGTTTAATTTTATTAAATCTACATATTAAAAAATATATAATATAATGTACTATACTATTATTATTTATCTTTCAATGCATGGTTATCTAAACATCATGGTTCTGTGATAAATTATAATTTGCATTACATTTTAAGTCTTTAAGAGTTAGTGTTTATTAAATTACTTCTTACCATCTTTGTTTTTGTCAATGTTTGAAAAACTTAGCTTTAATGTTTTTTCATATTCTTTAACGTAATTTATAAATTCAGCTAATGTAATTGAACCACTCTTGTATGCATCAGATAGTTCTAAAAACTTATACAGAACAAAAGAATACATAAAATTAAATAAGCTACCTTAATAAACTTATGATTATGATAATATTTATGTAGAGTGACCAAACATAAATGTTAAAACAGATATGTTCTTTAATTTGACCATCATGTTCGATTGTACTAACAAACTTCAATTAGGGGCACTTTTGGTCTCATTTTCATCCAGCAGTCTCTATATTATTGTTTTATAAGCATCGAGTTTCAATGAACAATTATCTATAATAGAAATGGGACATGTCAAATTACAGAGTGAAATTTTTATGAACATTTGTTATTTGTCAACATTTTTATCAACATTGTTTCTAATGGAAACATGGTTTGTTATTTATAAAAAATTTAAATTATCAAACAAATTTTGAAGTTTTATTTCTTTAAATTGTAGTAACAGTTGTTTGTTTTGGTTTATAATTTTTTTAATATGGCCACCTTTATTAATTTCAAAAAAAGAAATTCACTTACTTGAGCATATTCTTTATCATGCAATGAACTAGACAAATCAAGTACGTCAACTTCACCGTTCTTGTCCATATCAAGCGATTCAAATAATTTAGCCAAATTAAGTTCATCTTCATTGGGAAGCTCATGTAGATAATGAGTAGGCATAATGCTTTCAGTATTATTAAGACTGACAGTCTGATCATTAATGGTGTTCACCATCATTTAATTGAGCTAAATGAAGTATAGTTAACCTCAATTGTATTTCTATACCAAGCCAAACTAAGTGAAATCATACATAACAAATAAGTCAAAAATACATAATTTTTTTCAAACAATGTCAAATTAAACTGAAATTTTTCAAAATAGTTATAACAAAAACAATCTCTCTAATCCTATAAGTGAAATGCCTAAAACTTGAGCAACTTAAGTCTCAAAAGTCAATCATCATTATTAACACTTATCAAAACTATATGACCTTAATTTTTTTATCAAAGTGGTTAGTGGTTAACCATATTATGCTACACAAAGGGCGGGTTGCATAAAGAACAGTCTGTACATTTTTTACCGGCTCTATAAGGTTTTTAATGATTGTGTAAACTATTCTCGGGTTGCATAAATAAATAGTAAATTATTAATAACTGTGGTTACCAAATAAATTAAACCATATTTTTTAATCGCAAAAACTAAAAAATATATACAATATAAATTGAATATTGATAATCTTTGATAATAAAAATTGTTTATCTTATCATAATAATATTATATTATTTTCACCGATCTGTAACTAGTTACAGAGCCCAAATCGGATCTGCAGTTTACAGGTCCGGTAGCCGATAATTTACAGAGCCGGTAACTTTACCAAGCGTTCAAGCAACACCTAATTTTATTTACAGATCCGTTAGCGTACTTACAGATCTGTAAGTAGTTACAGGACGTTTATGCAAACCGCCCAAAGAAGTACGTCGATCGTCTCCACGATGAATGTCATCCAGAATCTAGATAAAACAGTGTTTTCACTCGGCATCAAAAAACAACTAATAATATGCATTGTAACTATAGTAATTTTAGTTTTTTATTAATTAAAATATAAATAAAGTCCATAAGTTAATTTTCGTGTAGTCATACATATTTGTATTATCGAACCAGATGGCCAAGGGCTGAGAATGAAAAGGTCAGCTTTTTTCAAAAGACGTGATTTTGCATAAATTTATTTAATTTTCAAATGTACATTTTTTGAATTAACTACGGTTCTTTCTCAATTATGTATAAGATATTTTTTTAAGTTAAGATAGGCAGTTATACAATTTTAGTTCTTTGAAGTAATTTTATTTTGAGCCATCTTCTAGGAATTATTAGTTTACAATTTTAAATATTACATTACATACACCTACAAAGCCACACAGGGATAATAAATTACATTTATAACACAATGATTAAAAAATAAAATAAAGGTAAATAAATACTTTTTACCCTGCTAAGAAATACACAACACTTGGTATATAATATTGCCGTAATCCGTAGCGAGGTGACCGACAAAAATAACTGCTGTGGTGAGCTCATCGCTCATGTTTTTACTTTTATGATAAGTGATAACCACTTGTTTAAATATTATTGAATTCGTCTGATGGCAGTCGACTGATTAATTTATTATAAACTACATAAACTGCAAAGGTTATAATTCCATTTTTTTTTTGGATTTTGGAACTATTTGTGATTAAAAGTTAAGAAAAAAACAGCATCGTGTGATAAAGTCGTAACTGAAATTGTGTAATTTTATACTCCATGAAATTGATAAATGAAAATTATAAATAATCATATCTTCGATGTATAATTTTTAAGACTTAGAAAGAATCTTGTTTCCATATTATTATTGTAATAAATGACGGAGACATGACATTATTTATATCGAACGAAAGGATTTAATCTATGTTAATACATTTTATAAATGTAATAAGTTTTAAATCATTCGGAACTTAACTACAGATTAGTGCTCCGGATCTTACCCTGTCTCCTAAAGTTCTAACATGGAAATACGATTAGCAATCTGTACGATTTGTATAACAAATACTGATGCTGTTTTAGAGTTGAATTTCAAACATTCGGGTGCCAGCGTAGCGCACCCCTTTTTCCGGACAATATTTGTAAACACTATGAAAACCTGTCCTATTTTGGCAATAATATTAATTTTTGCTAATTCTTATATGACCATTTGCCCAGTTATAATTGAAGTTTTCATTATATTTATTAGAGAATACAATTTAATTATACAATTATCATATTTCTATATGTAATACACTAATACCTTGTATTATAATGTTGGTCTTCATAAAACTAAATATAATAATTATAAAATGTGTTAGGTACTTAGTATATTAATATTATTTTAACAACTACATCGATATATAGATATCAGTTTATCAAAAAATAGTATTTTGATTTCAGAAAACCAATATTTATAATGGCAGTGACATTTAAACACGAGAATAATAAAGGTCATCAAATCGATGTGACTATGTTTTTAATAAGATTCATTTATCACCAAACGATTAATCACCGATAAGATGCTTTGTAAAAACCCATCAACGATAAGCTTTTATTCAAAACTCGGAGCCAAATACACGTCTCGGGACGTAGTTCATAGTTGTTCGACGTTCAATTATTTCTGTGTATTGTATTATTTTTTTCTACTCTCCTGTGTGGCTGTGTGTCAAGACAGCAATAGATTTTTACACCATTTTTATAACGGTAAGAAACATTTAATTTATTTATTTAAGGTGACATTTGGATCCATTTTTCGTTGGTCTGTTTAGTAAAAAAATTGATTTTCATTAATGTATTTTTTTTTAATATTTAGCCTGGTAACACAATAGACATTCTAAACATCGTGTTTAATCATTGATCTATTAGTTATGAACAAAAAATGTAATCACTGTGTATCTTATAAGTGGATTCTATTCTATGAAATGTACAGTATGTTTCGTCCATCGCCGACTTAATATATTTCATTATTTTAGATTGAATCAATGTAATAAACCGGGTCCGGAACTTGACGATCTGAAAATACATACAAATGCATGAATTGACATTCAAATGTTAAAAAATGACATGAAAAATGTATATTTTACTGTAAAATTGATAAAAATGAAGAATATTGTTTCGGTACAAATTATATTTATAAATTAATTAAATAAAACTTTCTATTATATACTCCAAATCATTTTTTTTTATAGGTAGTTATTATAGTTAAAAAAATGTTAGTATACACCACTTTTCGTGAAATGAATATTTTTGTCGAGTTTCATGTTTTTTAACTACTCGGTGACATAAAAACATACTAGTTTAATTGAAGTGTACATTTTTACGTATCTAATAACTTTTAATATATTTGTTTACCTTCAGATTTGTTACACTGTATAATCATGGGTTTCTTAATATTTTCAAACAAAAATGAACGGCGATTGTTCGATAGCTAGATCGAAAAACTTCTCTCTACCTCAACAGAATAATATGTGATATGGGTGCATAAAAAATACTTGATATAGTTGAGGTTCGAATCGATCGCTAATCGAAACTGAATATGTTTCAACAAAGTGTAACTTTCAAGGAGAAAAATGCAAATTTTTTTTTTTTTTAAAGTACAAAAATGATAAAAATTAACCAAAACCATTACGGTAAACGGTAAAATTCCCTAAAAATGCAAATAATGCAAAATAAAAACTATTCCACGACATTCTATATTTCATGAATCAAATTTCTGTAAATAAGATGAGCTTCGAATGTAAGCATTAGAAAAAATGATCCAAGTGCATCAAGTTCCGGGCATTAGTACTATATGTACATTTTGACGTGTGTTTTAAATATTTTTGAAGAGACTTTTTATTTCTTTTATTTTAAAAATTGCTTGTATTTAAGAACTTTGTGGGAGGTGGTGGATGTTATTCTACGTCCCACGTTATTTAATTTTTTCGTTTAATGATTTTATATTTTTAAACCTTTAAATATCTGTATAACGTTATTTAACAATATAATTAAATTAAAAATTGTAAATTTACTTAAAATGAATTCTATCGTCATTTTTCGCGTAACTATAATAGGTACCACTGTAAAAGCTTTAAAATTTGCAAAACTCTTAGGTTATACTAATTTCAATCATCCCTGAGTAAAATTGATTGTTTATTGTTAGCTTAGCTTTAGGTATTAAGTCAAAAATTTCAGTAAACTGTAAAGTTATGAATAAAATCATAGTTCTAATTGATTGTTTAAACTCGACTAATGTCTGATCACTAGAAACAAAAATAAAATAGTATAAATGATATAGAAAATGTGTTGTAGATATTCTATATTAAGACTATTAAGAGGCAATATTGTAATTATATTAATGCCATGACTCCATCAGGTCGGTATAGGTATACTAAATATAGTGGTTATTAATTTAATAAATTTTAAATGTTTCTGTGTCTATGTACTTATGTATGTTAACTGATTTTTGACGATTTTCAATATTTTGAAGTACCTATATAAGATATAATATATTAATATTGGTAGGTACAAATTATATTTCTTTTTTACATCTGAGACGCAAATGATATCTATGTATTACTTTATGACTCATCGGAAGTAATTCCCATTAGGTGTGGAAACAATAGTCATGTTATTACCAAACACTTTTATTTTTTATTAGACACCTAAAATTATACATAGTAATCATAAAAAATATTAATGTTTTTTATACATCAATAATAATAATTAATAATTAACCAAAAATAAAAGAAGTTGAATTTACAATAAACAAATACAACTGTTACGATCTCATCGTTTTGTTTTAGACTACCAACGACATGTCTTCTTCGAAAGATCGTAAACCGTCATTACAAGACCTTCAAAACGCGGTGGACAATTGTCAGGCGAAATGGGATAAGAACCAAAAAATCAAAGCCGAAATGAAGCCTTCAACCGCCGTTGTTT
Organism: Myzus persicae; assembly: GCF_001856785.1. Taxonomy (NCBI): domain Eukaryota; kingdom Metazoa; phylum Arthropoda; class Insecta; order Hemiptera; family Aphididae; genus Myzus; species Myzus persicae. Next base: position 2,270 of record NW_019101154.1, on the reverse strand, counting down.
CACCCACGCAGCGAAATGATGTCGAGCCGATGTTTCCAAAACCATCGAGCAGTCGTCATAACTAGGGCCTATGATATTATATTATATTATAATATTATTTTAAATTTTCTTTCGAAGACCGCGAGCGGTTGGTTGAGACGAAACGAGTTGTACCTATACGGCTATAATACATACAAATACATTATGAAGGTTGTTTTTGTTTTTGTGTTATATTCATTTAAATCATCATTAATAAATATTATTTTTGTAACAATATTACCAATAACATTTCAAAATTTTTAATAACTGTATTATATTATGTCTTACTAACAAAAACTATTGTACGTCAAGTATTGAATGAAATATGTCGCTTAATTTACACAACATGACGTATTATAATTTATTTAATTTTATTGCTTTGTCTTGTGTATATCCGTCGAAGAGGATGGGATAATTTGATTTTAATGTAATATGTTTGTGAATTAGAAGTATTTTTATAAATTATATTATTTTCGTTGATTAAAATGACGTCAATGTGAATTGTGTTTGTCATTGAAACAATCGTCAAAAACCCTAAGTCTAATCTTGTTCAGAATGTTAATCGCACATAATGCTGTTTTTGAACAGGAACTAAACAAATAAAATGGTTTTATATTAATTAAAATATAAACAGGATAGTTCCTGGTAGAAAATATCATCTATAGTCGGTACTTTGGGTTACAATTAGAAAAATACTCGTTCTTTCGGTTAATCACAAAAAAAAAACAACTCTAGTATAACAATTAAGTCAATAACGTGACGGAAACGTTAAACTTAGTTAGATATAAATAATTTTAAAAATTTCAATTTGATCATATTTGTTGATTTAAAAAAAAATGTAGTCTCATTGGCTGCTGTCAGTGCACTTTCCAATCACAGCGGTCCTACTGTTACAAGTCTGCGTGGTTGTTCTAAACTTATTTGGAACAGAGTTGGTTTATAAATATATTTGAAATAGTGTTATATTAACTATGCTAGGTGAATTTATTATTTTAAGAGGTACCTACCTATTCATAACATATCTAATATTGAAGAACGAGTAGCGACTAGCAAATACGATCCTGGTACCGTAGAGTCTGTTTCATCGGTAGTATTGCTGCTTAGCAACTACTGCGTAACACTGTTCAGTGGCAGTCACGGTTTTTATCCGCGATGGATAATGGCTGCAAACAGATTAGGTTATCCCGTCGCCCGTCGCTCCAGCGAGGAAACCACCAACCACCAGTATAGATCATAACATCATACATTTTACTCGTACTCGTGCTCAGTTGCCATAAAAAAATTGTATATTCGTATGTTTTGTGTAGTTAGCAGTTAACCACTATTATTTATTATTATTATTTATAAATAGATTGGGATTTGAGTATGTTGTACTCAATAATAATTGGATATTAATATATTATTATATTTTTTTTGTTCGTAGGGCACCCACATTATCCATAACGATTAATAATTGCATTATAATAAGATTTAGATTCATTCATCTGTGGTTAATCCCTCTCGCTCCTGTCCTCGACACAATCCGCTAGTCGTTGTCGTCAACCGCAATAATCGTAGGACAGTATCGCCGTAAACAATACGAAAGCGCCCTCGCGTCAGGCGTCAGGCGATCGCTATACTTAGAACAGGTGGTTGGCACTCGGCCTCGTCAGGGCATCGGATCGAATGTCTTATATATGTTACAGTTAAAGTGTTGAATCAGTTAGTTTATGAAATAACTAAAGCTTATAGGTAATGTATATAACTTATACTTTAACTAGTTATTTTATACATTCCCTGGCATCACTTCGTTAATGTGTCAAATTGTAAATAACAAAATATCTTGATAAATCAATACTGTTCAAACATTTTCAACAATGTAATAGAACATATTAAATCAAATAAGATTGACGTCATTTTATTTTTTATTTATTTGATACCTACCTACACATTATAATTACAGGAGTGTTATTACAACTATACTCTTGATCCCAGCCTGCTCACAGAATGTTCAGAAAAATTGTTAGCTGTAGAAGCTGTTCCAAATAAAAGTATTACATTAAGACCTGCGGCATCTGCACAGTCACTGGGAACTGGTCAGGGTTTTTCTTTAAGTGCACTTATACCAAAAAATGTGGCACAAAGCAATGTGTTTTTAGAAAAAAAAGAGGTATTGTGCAACTCTAAATGCCATAATAGCCTTACATGAACAAATAGGTTAATAAATAATATAACTTTCATTAATTCAGTAAAATAAAATATTTTAATATATA
>NW_019101153.1:0-17545 GCF_001856785.1 Myzus persicae | reverse complement strand
GATCTATAAACTACCTTGTAATAATAGTTAATACAAGTATGTGCATATGGGTACAACACTACTATGAAGTATTCACACAATATCCACTATTTTCGTGTGCTGGACTAAACAGATGCATTTTTAATTTTTTAAGGAATTTGAGATATGAAAATGTATATGTTAGAATCCTGAATGCATTTGTTTAATCTAGTATACGAAAATATTGGACATTTTGTGATACGTAATAGTGTTCTATTCACACGTACATATTTGTATTATTGCAAGTAGTTCAGAGACCGATGATTAAATTGAACAGATAACATAGATGGACGGAGAACCTTTTATTTTTTAAAAGTATTTTAGCATCTATAATAATTATATTTTAAACAATAAATAGTACATTTACATTTACCATCACCAACAATTGCCGGGTTCGCCAGACCAAGGGTAGAGTGTCTCCAAAATACAAATACCAAAAATATACCTATCTAACAAATAAAAATTATAGAAATTTAAACTACAATTACAATTTAATTAAAAGATATTAAGTAAAGATAAAAAGTACCCAGTTTGGCAATTCATTACTAAATTATTATATTATAATCATTTATTTTAATGTTCAATATCTATTATTACAAAAAAAAATATATGTATACAACAATTTAAGTTTAAACGTGTAAGTCAAAAGGTATCTGTTTGTATAAAAATACAAATCTTAAATAATCAGAATGAAACTAACATCAAAATTATGTTTCAGTATACTATCCATTGAGTGATGGCAAGGGACCTATTTTTTGAAGGGGGGTGGGCATATATGTTTAGTGAATTATACCCTATATATTATAGTGTATATGTATACATATACCTCATTGGATGTTCAAAATAAAATGATAATACATTTTTTTTTTTTATTATTGATAACAGACCCTCGGAAACATGGGAATTCGGGTTACAAATAATTCAATCGATTATGCAATATATTATATATATATATATATTACTATTATAGATTATTCGTTAAATGTTATCATATTGTTTTTTAATAATAATAATTCAAACATACTACAAAAAATCAATTCAAAACATGCACAAAATATTTTAAGCAAAATATTATAATAAGTTAAGAACTTGATGTTATTGTAATATTATTAAGTGATTTAAACTTTAACGTTATAAAAACAACTTAATTAACACATTAAAGAAACATTATACGTGTAATATTACAATTTTAAACTCTAGATAATATTATTGTAACACCAAAATTGTAATATTTGATATTTAATTAAATACTAACGTTAATACGTTATTATAATATTGATGTTACACAATTGCTGTCTGGGACCCAAGTCAGTCACGTCAATGTTAGTCACCTCTGACTCGACACTTGAACAATCTTTATCGAAATTTTGGGAGATGGAGGAACCACCGCATATACACCATTTGAGCCCAGATGAAATCCACGCAGAAAAAATATTCACGTCCTCAGTGAAACGTCTGGCATCTGGTCGATTTAGCATTGCGCTACCATTGAAACATCCTAACCCAATCCTCGGAGATTCTCGGAGCATGGCTCAAACACGATTTCGGTACTTGGAACGCCGATTGTCGCAAAATGAAGAGCTTTCCCGACAATATAAGGAGTTCATGAGAGATTACCTAGTGAGTCAACATATGGAAGTAGTCCCAATGAATCAAAGAATGACTCCATATTGTTACTACATCCCACACCACTGCATCATGCGTCCTGAGAGTAAGACAACTAAACTCCGAGTCGTCTTTGATGCATCTGCCAAGACCACCACGGGACAATCACTCAATACCAACTTATACACAGGTCGCAAGCTGCAACAGAACTTACCACGGATTCTGATTCGTGCCCGAGTACATAAGGTTCTGTTTACAGCTGACATCAAGCAAATGTATCGACAAATTGAAATTCATTCTGAAGACCGTGATTATTTACGAATTCTTTGGCGATTTGAACCTGATGAACCCATAACAGAATACCGCCCAGATAGCAAAATCATGTTGATAGAATGTTTTTTGAATGTTAGAAATTTAAAAATAATGTTCCAATAAGATTTTAAACCGATTAAAATAATGTAATTTTAACATTCTAGGAATCTTCTATTGTCTTTATTTGGCCACTTTTTTTCGGATTCTAGAAATATTACATGGATAATATGCTTCGAATATTGTTAAAATCACATTCTCAAAATATTTTTTTTTAAGTCGGTATAATGTTACTTTAACTTACCATCATATTAGTAAAAGCTTTAGAAAATATCATTTCTGATAATCTACAAAATATTTTTTTACAAACATTTGATTAATGTTTTAAAAATATATTTTGCTCTTAATAATAAAGTTTCATTAACATTTAAAATGGGTTAAAATAAATATAGTCTCCATTACCTTGTACGAATAATAATATTATTCATAAATATCCTAAAAAAAAAACCATAAATAATGTTAATAGAGAGTTCTTATTATAACTTCATAAATGTCACCCCAGTTAAAATAAGTTGTGAAATTTTTCTAATGATATATATGTGAGAAATATTGGAAACATTTAGTTTAAGTAATAAGTAAATCAGTGTAGAACTGTGACTTTATTATTGTTTAAATAAATAAAAATTTAAATTAAACAAATTATTTATTATTTATATATAAATAACATAATATATGAAACAATATAATATAGGCATATAATAGATACATCATACATACAATATATATAATAATTATAAATGTAAAGGTAAGAAATAAAATAAAAATAAATTCTTCTTTCCCTTGTTTGAAATATTACTAATAGAAGTAAAAAAATTGTATACTTATGTATAGCAGGTTGTACAAGTTATTATACATACATATTTCTTCAAATTATTTATTATTTATACATAAATAAAATATACGAAACAATATATAAGATACATGGTACATTATACTTATAAATTATAATATAAAATTGTAAAAAAATTAATTAAAACAAATTCCTCTTTCCCATTTGAAATATTAAATAGTAGTATAGAAAAAAAAAATAGAAAACGTTTTTTAAAGAGTTGTACTGTTATTATTAGTTATTTTGTCAATATTTTTGTTGTGCATTCTAAATTTTGCATGCGCTAACCATGTTGCTAATGGAATATCAAATTCTTTGTTTATAAGAGATTTGAATTTGGGATGAACTCTTAAGGCATCTGAAAGAGATAATTTTAATATTCATGTTATTTTCAATACATCAATTTATTACTATAATTTAAAAGTTAAAATTCTGAAATAAAAATGATAGGTACAACTGTATAAAAATAAAGAATTTATTAAATAATATTAGATAATATTATATATATAATATAAACAAAATGTGATTCATATATAGGCTAGATAGCGGGAATGTTCTGGACCCTTATTAAGGAGTGTGTGTGGTGGGGGGGGGGAGGAACTCAATCACTGGAAGAACATGAAAACAAAATATGATTTTTAACATTTACGGATGACAATTATACTTGGAAATGAATTTTAAGTTATATAAATCAAGCAATTAACATAATTTGTTATTACAATGTGTTTTTTAGGGGGATGATTGCTCATATTATCTCACAGAAGTGAGAAATATCATTTTAAAAATTATTTAATATAAATAGTATTCTAATAAATTGAAAACTATGTACAATTTTTCTTTATTCAATATTAACTTACCGATCAATAAATGGTAAACTGATAGCTTTTGAAAACATTTTTTCTTTTTAAAACCTTGTAATGAGTAAGAAATTAAAATGTCATCATTGAACATTTTAACCATTATACAACGTACGCTGTCTCCAACACTTTTTGGGCCCACAAATAATGATAATTTTGAAATCTGCATACAAACACTTAATATTAATTATAGTTATAATTTGGTAAAACACATATTTTAAAAACATACCAAATTTGATCTAAACTGCTTATCGGTTTCCAATTTGATTTCCAACTGATTTAGCTCTTCAAGTGAATTAATAGGAAAAACGTCTTTAAGATCTGGTTCATTCAGTGTTTGTGTCATATTTGAAGATGTGTTTTGGAACTGTGTATTGAGTAAGTTTTCCACTGATAAATTTGTTGCGGTTGTTGTGTTAATCACTTGAGCCATATCAAATTTAAGTTTTGTTAATGTATTAACCACAAAATTTTGGAAATCTAAAATATTGTTACTATAATTAATTATTTTCTAATAAATAATGTAATAATATAAGTATATTGACTATATAATGCAATAAACATAATTCAAAATTTCCTAATTAGACTTTTCTCTTTCTCTCTCTCTCTCTCTCTCTCTCTCTCTCTCTCTCGCACACATAAAAAAATATATAATATCCATTTAAGCTCAATAATAATAGCACATAACAATTAAAAATATAAAATTAGATTCAAATTTACAATATATTTGTTACATAATACTGTTTTATTTAATAATTTTTTTACAGAAAAAACATTATATTTTTTTTATTTAAAAGTTTAGTTATTCTCAGGCATATGTGTACATTGAAATATATTACAGAAATTTAGGATTCAATATAAGTTTTATTTAAAATTGTTATAAATATGAAGTTACTACAATTTAACATTGAGGCAATACTATTTATTTATGTGTATTGTTTATAAATAATATTTTAGTTTTTGTACACTTTATAATTTTATCTAAAGTAAATAGGAATACATACCAACTGATGGCATCAAATATTTATGATCCTGCTTTGGTTTGCTTATGTTTCCTAAATCAAATATTGAAGCCAGTATTAATTATATATAATAATATAAAACGTATACTTATTATTTATACTTAAATTATTATTTATTATTTTACCTTTATTGGATGGTTCAGACATGAATAAGGATCGCTTAAACGTGTTCACTGTTGTTGGAGTATTACCAAATGTAGGTTGAGATACTGAAATACCTGCATTTTTTGTTTGTGAATACTGTTCATTTAAAAGATTGTAGTTGTTTTCAACAATAAATTTTCCACTTGGTGAATTTAAAATAAAATTATCTACAGTTGGTGATTTCTCTGGTGTCATATCATCTGTAAAATTAAACTATTAGTTATAAACAAAAATTATACATACCTACTATGCATATACAATATATTTAAATTGAATACTAATTAATAATATTTTAATATAAAAAAAATAATATACCATTCACAGTAAATTCTGCAGGTTGGTACTCAGGATCTTTATCAGTATCATCATTATCCTCATTTTCAGATTCAAACATATCAAAATCAACCAACTTCTCTGCAGTTTCATTTTTTTCTATTTGAAATAAAAGCATTACAGAATATTTAAATAATATATTTATATAATAAAAATGAATGTTGAGATTATAATTTATAAATATACATAGGTATAGGATGTCCCGTCAGGGTTTTGAAATTCACAGGGACGACTTTAAATATTTCATATTTTAACTAAATTAAATATTTTGGTAAAAAAGTTTAAAAAAATATTCTATTATTTTCAAAAATTAAAATAGCTATATTGTAGTTTATTTTTCTTAATATTTTGATGTTACATATTATTTTCATTAACCTCACGATTTAAAAGTTTTTAATTTTGACAAAAATTAGGTATTGTTTACCATAGTTCATGCCAACTTGTCTCATTTTCTGATAATATTTGTTACGGACTATAGTAGGTAGTATGGTATCAAATATCAATTAATTAATAATACACAATTTTTGTTTTTAAAAACTAGAAAAATTATTAAAAATAGTGAGGTTAACGAAAATAAAATGTTGAAATGTCAAAATGTTCAGAAAAATATACTTAACGACATGGCTATTTTCAGTTAAGTAGGTAGTTAAGTAGTAAAAATAATTAAATTAAATTTTTTTTTTAACTTTTTACCACAGCATCAAATTGAATTAAAACATGAAATATTCGTAGTCCTTGTTCCTATCACTCTTATAAAAAAAAACTAGTTATAATATCTCCATTATTTTAGGAGATGCTCATTTCTTGAGCAAGAGACATCCTGTATAATATTAAATTATAAAATAGTGTTCAAATCATTTCATTAAAACAAAATTTTAACTTTCTTAAAACAAATTGACAATTATTATTAATTTCCTCTAGTTGACTTGACATTTAACTTGATATATTATTGTAATAAATAGTCCAAACTAATACGCTAATTAAATTTACTATTAAAAATTTTTATCATAGTTCTATTAATGTTTAAAATTAAAAAACAAAAATTTATCTTTTATAGTAATAGTTTTTTTTTACTTACCTATGACAAAAGTTGGAGGACTTGGAATACGTTTAGATTTAACAGAACTTAAATTTTTACGACAGTTATTATCTTCATTTCCTGAAGATAAATCTGTAAAAAATTGTGCTTTGTTAGCTTTTTGACGAGCTTCATGTAAACTACCTACAAAAAAAAAAACCATAAATTATACAATTTTTTAATTTAAGCTAAGTCTTACTATATGAATGTCCAAGAGCTCTAGCTGGAAACCACTGAAAATCAATTTCATTTGGATATGCTCTTTTTTCTATCATTTTTTTTACAGAATGTTTTAATATAGGCCAAGCACACTTGTTTTCTTTTTTTTTGTACCAGATATTAGGAACTGATTCAACAGTATCATCTCTAATAAAATGTACAACAGTCCACATTCTGAAATGTAAATGTAAATTCTGAAATGTGAATCTATGATATATACAAATAAAATTGAAATTAATTTACAACATAACTTACAATAATAATAAAACAAAATGTACATTCTTATTAGGCTTAAATTATAAAAATACAATTTAGGAATTAATTAAAGGCATTGCAATTAATAAGTGATTGTGAGTTATTAACATTATTTTTTTTTCAATTTCAAAATCATTCCAGTATTTTAAATTTTCCGAAAGATGATTTACAATACAAATATTAAATAATGTTGAATCAACTGGATTCGTATAGAATATAGATTTACTTTCAAAAATTTTTCCAATAAGTATTACATGATTTTGACAGTGTACAATGTTTAAACATTTTGCAACTTCTCCACTTTTAGTAAGGAAAAAACTATCTTTATCAACAGATATATTAATTTTTGTATGATTTATTTGTAATTGTTTGTACTGAACTCCATCAATGTTGCTAACTAATGGTCCATTTGAATGTGGTTGTGATAGCAAAAATTGTTTTGAATTTTGAGGTATTTGTATCTTGGTGTATTTTTCTGTATATCTATTTACTAATTGTTCCAATGGTTTATCATGTTTTCTTATTTTAGATTTTAACTCTTTCATAAAATTTTCAAATATAAATGCACTGCTATTATCCAGCGGGCCATAGTATTCATAATCGTCTGATATATGCAGAAGTCCATGGACATTATGTGAAATGTGTTCACGACCATAAATTATTTCAAAGGTTTTTACAAAGTAATTTAAAAGTTGTTTTGCATACGCTACATAGTCTTGTCGATTTGGACTTAGCAGTATTAACATAGCAACATGCAAAACCATAAAATTTGTATATATATCTTTTTTGACAATATTTTTTAATACTATCGGACCTATATATATTAAAAATAACCTTAACTCAGTGGCTTTCCACCTGCCCACTTCATGTATTTCTCTTGCTTTTCTAACAAAATCACTAGGTATACAAGAATTCATACTTAATAATGATGCGTTTAATTGTTTAACATTATGGCTAGACAGGCGTACATATAATGGTCCTTTATGCAGCCAAAGTAAAATCAATTTTCTTACGACTCCGAGGCAAACTAAATGCATATAATCTAAAGAAAATAACTGCACCAAATCTAGTCCTGGTAACTTTATAAGGTCTGATAATGTGTTCCCAACATGATGCTCATCATGTAACCTCTTTAAATACATTTCATGTGTCCTTTTATCAGATTTTTGATCAGAGTATGGGAAACAGACACGATTTTTATAATACTCGCCTTCTTGAACACATCGAGTACAAGAAAAAAACCCTGAATGGCCTTTGATTTTTAATAAAAAGGCTTTAGCTGGGGCATCACATACAAATACATGTATTGATACTTTTTTATTAGAACCATTTAGTACAATACCATTAACTATGAGTTCTTTAATTTCTGTAATGAAATCTGCCATAAAATCATTGCTATCTTTTGGCTTAGCTGTTCCGTGATAAATGCCTACAGGAAAAACTTTCTTTGTTGTATCAATAATATATGCTAAAATAGGCCAAATCTGACTATTGCTGCTTTTGGCTAAAGGAAGACCATCAATACCAATGGCTATTTTAACCTCACTCAAATCAGATGTTGCGTATCTTAATATTCCTGCAGTTAAACCAAAATGATAATAATGACCGGGATTTACACTTCGAATATTAACTCTTTTTTTTGGTGTACTTAGTAATGTTCTACAATCATTTGGCAGATCTTTAGTGTTAATTACTTCATTTTTTTTCATTAATTTTAATAGTTTATTAACAGTAATGTTGGGGACATTACATTCGATAGCCCAAGTGCTCAATTCTTCCTTAAAATTATTAGTTGTTATGTATTCCTGTTCTATTATTTCATGGTTGTCTGGTGTTTCATTAAATAAGTTTAATGGAAATGATGTTATAGGTATAGCTGATACTGGCTCGGTGAAAAATGTATTTGTTTCTATTTGTGATGTTCTTATTAGGCAAGTACTTGTGGATGGGATTTTTTGTGACTCTAAAGTAATTTCATCTGTATTGTAAGTTGGTTCTACTTGAATATTATAACTACTAATAGGATATATTTTTTTAATATTATCTAATTCTTGTTTTCTTTTCCTCCTTTTAGTTCGATTACTTTTTATCATTTTAAAAATGGTGAATAAAAAATGTTTGTAAAATAAATTTTAAAACCTGAAAAAAATTATTTATACCTGATGTAGTTTTCAAAAACATACCTACATATTATAGATATTATAATATATATGTTAGACTAAATATGTTGAGTAAAACAATTAAGTATTTAGATATAATATTATTAATTAACTTAAAGAAATTATAAATTATAATAATAAAACAAAATATTTGGTGCAGATACTTTAATGGTACACTTTAAATACACATAAAACTTATTTTTTTTTTTTTTTTATTAGAATAAGCCTCGGCAGCGAAGGCCACTGGCTGACATTTGACAATTAACATGAATTATATAGATTAGTTACTACAATGATTTTGTTTGTACATTACATATAAAACTTATTATTTATCACATATTATCTAATTTTAAATTGAATATAATAATTAATAATATACCTAAGGCAAATAATTAAATAATTGATTTTAAAAAAACACTATAATAATACCTATTATTTTATTTACTTTAGTTATCCTTTAATGTTGGAAACATTATCTGGCCTTCATAGGCTCAAAATCTCACAAATTAAAAATATTAAAAGAAAAAGTCTAAATAAATCAATAAGTACCTACCTAATATAATTATTAATGTAGCGTTATATAGATAGTAGTCAGTAGGTACACTATAATTGTATGTAGTAGGTATGCCACTATGCCACCACTATGTACTATTATTTAATAATATTTTTGAAGAGAATCAACATATCTATTAAATAATAGGTATCTAAATATTTTTTTATTAACATCTAGTTTTAACTTATGTCAGTATACATTTGTTTAACATAATATATAGGTACTCGTATTTTGTAATAAATACCTTCGGTTCACTTTTAAGTAAATTTTAGGAACAAAATGGTTAGGTAAATCCGGGTAAACCAAAAATTATTGGTAAAAAATATAAAATATGCATTATTATGTACAATATTGTAACATAATATACATGTATAATATTACCAAGATAATTATAAAATTAAAAAAATATATATAGGTAGGTATAAGTATTTACGTACCAGGATTTAAAGAGAAATTAATAGGTGTTTACTATTTATATTAGAATGGGAGGAAAAAGGTTCTTTATGAGTCTGTTTTACAATAGTGATTCGAAGATTAAATCGTCAAAATCATAGGATCAGACTGTTCAGAGGCTGGATCAAGTTTAAACTGTAATATTATAAAACTTACTATAATATATACACTTCATACAATTTTGATAGTTTTAAATATGTTTCAAACTGTATTATGAGGTACGGGCAGTGGTAAACACCAAATATACAATATAATACAAATTATATAAATATCATGGTAATATGAGGTAGGTACCTATACTAGCAAGTCGCAATAAGTACGAAATATTATTGAAATGTGTATGTATATGTGTAACTATATTACCTATGTAGTATTAAGCAGGCTAAAATATAAATATTTCTTAACTACTATATTATCTACTAAATAATTTATATTACATAAAGTTAGTTAGTAAAGTTACTTACCTGTTTTAAGCAAACCGAGACTGAAGACTGTCGATTTTAATTTAATTTTTTACAATAATTAATACACGTGACTTAGAGCTAACACTCGGTAGTCGGTCTGCACTCTGCGGTCAGAATCAGAAACTCAAAACAGTCAAAACAAAGACCAACTGAAAAATAATTATATTATTATACCTATATAAAAAGTAGTGTTGCCGATTACAGAATGTTAAATTACCCTACTACGTTATCAAAAATACCGCTTTTACCACAATGAAAAATCGTATTACCACCATAATGCCACATATTTTTAATTTAAAAACATCAGAAACGAGTATAATAAAATATAAAATAACGTATTACGTAATAATAAGTACAGAAAATTATTAAATAACAATCATGGGATTTCCCATGCGTCATACAAAACGAATCCCAATAGTGAATAATTCAATAATAATGCAATAGTAAACAAAATAATCGCGCAGAGTGTGTGTGTGTTAAACGTCGATTGTCAATACTCAATACTCAATTCCCATCATCTATGTATATTGTATTTGTATACACTCTGTAGCTGTGGCGTGTGTATGAACACCGCAGCTAGTTCCAACTTCTAATCTAATCGTCTTATTATTATAATACTATTAATAAATTATGGTTATATCGTTCATTTAAAATAGTTTGTATTTAAATGAATATAGACAATTTAGTACGCTCACGCGACAAACAGGCATATTTATAAATTATACATTATTTATTAATATGTATACACTATTTTGGTGACCAGATATAATAATCTAAATAAAGGAGTAGGTACATTTTAACACTTAGCTCTTTTTCTATGTTAATTGGCCCATGTGTATACTCTTCTACCCATTTGCCTATGCCATAGCCATCATAGGCCCATAGCCCAAAGGCCATCTCCATCTATAATATAAATCGTTTTTTTTTATTATGTAGGTAAATCATTGAATGTTCCTAAAATATTTGTAAAAGTTTCAATACCGAATATTATATCCCTAATTAACTTGGAAGCTACATTGAATATTACGAATAAAATATTATTTTATGTTATTAATTGTAGATTATCTAAATGTTTCCTAATAGTAATTATTAAAATATTATAAGTTCAACGAACTTAAAACATGTTAAAAATATTATGAAAATAATGGTTTTTAACATTAATAACATAATGTTATTATAATATTGTTGCCTAACTTCTTATTTAATATTATAAAATACACTTAGTAAAAATATTTAAAAAATATTTAAAACTAAATATTTTTATTTAAATCAACATCAAATGTTTTTTTAATATGAAAATTAAAATATTTTAAATTCAACCTAGAAAAAACGTTATCATAACATTATTGTTACGAAATTGTTATCTGGGCGTCTCTGTACAGTAACATATGGTACATCTTCTGCTCCTCATCAAGCATTGCGAACCTTACAACACCTAGCGACGATCGAGGAGACAAAATTCCATATCGCTGCTCAGATCCTCATGCAAGACACATTTGTGGATGACATACTCACGGGGGCTGATACCCCAGAAGCAGCTTTAGTGCAGCAATCACAATTAATTGCTCTATGCAACCAAGGCCAATTTCAACTTCGGAAATGGGCCAGCAACTCTCCTGTGATCCTTCAGGCTGTATCGAAAGATGAGCGCTCCATGTCATCTGATGTATTATTCGACGATGAGCTGGAGGCTGGGCTGAAAATCCTCGGGATGCAATGGAATCCAAAACTTGATCATTTCTCTTACACCTTTCAGTGTCCAAATGCAAGTACAACGAAACGTTCGATCCTCTCGGATCTTGCACGCATTTTCGATCCTCTCGGTTTTCTCTCACCTGTCACCTTTTTGGCAAAACACATGATGCAGTTACTATGGACATCAGGAATCGGATGGGACGATCCCATTCCCGAACAGGTGCACACAATGTGGCAGCGGTACCAAGGTGAAATTCAATGCATACAAAATCTGAAGATTCCCCGACGACTTACCACGGAAGGAGAAACTCAGTATGAACTCCACGTCTTCTCAGACAGTTCCGAAAAGGGTTATGCGGCCGCAGTGTACCTACGTTGCGATTCTGGAAACCGCGTTTATTGCAACCTCGTCACGGCAAAATCCAAGGTGTCACCTCTGAAACGAGTGACTATTCCACGATTAGAATTGTGCGGTGCAGTGTTGGCAGCTCAACTGTTGCATTATGTGTATGAACTTCTCAAACAACTACTTTCCATCAACGCCATGCACGCCTGGACTGATTCAACGACCACTCTCGCCTGGATTCAATCATCTCCACATCGATGGGCTACGTTTATTGCAAACAGAACCAGCCAGATCCAGAGCCTCACACCACCATCACTCTGGCGATATGTTCCAACCAGCGAAAATCCGGTAGACTGCGCGTATCGTGGACTCTACCCTACTGAACTCCTGAAACATCCAATGTGGTGGAATGGACCTGCGTTCCTGGTTCAAGATCACAATACATGGCCCTTATGTTCTGCTACGGCCGTCACAGACCTTGAAGCACGACCCACAGTCCTCGTGACAACCCGGACCAACACCATTTTCGACCGTCTCTTCTGTCGATTTTCGTCATTACAAAAGATCATTCGCATCATCGCATATTGTAAACGGGTCTTTGCGAACATCAAACCCGACAGAATCGACCCATCAACCACCGAACTAAGTAACGCACTGGAGGTCATTATACTCGCCGTACAAAGCCAAGCGTTCGGTGACGAACTTACGCAACTCCGCGATCCTACTCACAAAGGTGTTAGCAAGTTACGTGGCTTGAATCCATTTGTTGACAACCGTGGAATTCTACGAGTTGGAGGTCGTCTGGTTCACGCTGATCTTCCGTGTGAGCAGAAGCACCCTAGTCTTCTCCCGAGGACACATCGATTTACTCACTTGCTAATTGACGACACCCATCGTCAGCACAAGCACCCGGGGGCTACAACACTACAATCCATCATCCAGCAACAGTATTGGATTGTAGCCAGTCGTCAAGTTATTAAATCTCGTTTACGTCACTGTATTGCCTGCTACAGAACTCGTCCTCGAGGAGTCCAGCCCGTAATGGGAAATTTGCCAAAATTCCGTTTACAGCAAATAAAGCCATTCACCGCAGTCGGGGTCGACTACGCTGGTCCAATCATGTTAAAACCATCAACAACGCGCAGCACTGTACCATGCCAAGCATACATATGCCTCTTCGTCTGCATGGCAACCAAAGCGCTACATCTTGAACTCGCCTCAGACTTGTCCACTGAGACTTTTCTGATGGCCTTTAGTCGTTTTATTTCACGCCGAGGCCCAATACAACAGATACACAGTGACTGTGGAACCAACTTTGTAGGCGCCTCCAAGTTGTTTGAAACAGTTGATCAATTCACGCAATCCGCTGAACACCAGGAAAAGTGTAGAAGCTTTCTCACAGCGCGGAACATCAGCTGGCACTTCAATCCACCATCCACACCTCACTTCCCCAGATAGCAAAGAATTATTTTTTTTATGTTTTAAAAATATCATTCTCATAATAATATGATTAGAAAAACATTTTTTTTAACTTATTTTTTGATTTGAAAAATGTCAAAATGATGTCTTATGAATATTTTTTGGCCACAAGAGTTACATTAATATATTAATTGAAAAATAATATTATAAAATATTTTTTTCGTATTATCAATCAAATATTTTTTTTGTGACATCAATATAATATTTTTATAAATAATGATAAAATAATAATATATTAATAGCGATACTCGCAATATAGTATAATGTAAAATGTATAATACCAATAAAATAATATGGTATCTGATATAACACTGTAAAATTGNTTAACGAAACCACGAGGGGTTTTACAAGAAAAACGCGATAGTATCCTACAAAATCTGTCTCAAGTTCTCCCAGCCAACAGAAAAATTTTTTGGGAAAATATTCCAACATGCTAATTATTATAAAAATTATGTATTTTAAAGTATTTTTTTTTATTTATAAATTGACTTAAAAATAATATTTTTGTTTTGTGAATTCTTTAAAATTAAAATGTATAAATAATTTTATCATATCAGAAATTGTTAATTATGAGTTACGGCATTCTTGCTTTTGAATAGTGTAGCAAAAGTTTATACCAATACTAAGGTACAACGAGTAAAGTAAAATATCTTGTTAATTATTAATTTAATCATATTTATTATTGTTTCATTGCAATTCGTTGGGTAAAATTACATAAGAAACCATATATCATATTTAAATAATTAGAATGTACAAGGTGTTATGATTTTATGAAAATACAAAATACAAAAACGCGTTTTTTTCAAAATCGTTTTTTCGGTGACCTACGGCGTTTTCGCTTATGACGGCAGAATAGGTATACCAATACGGGACACGGGCACCTATATAATAATGGTAATAAAATAATATTATATTAATATTGTATATTATAATAGGGGAGTTAATAGCGTTACACCTATAAGTAAGCTTGAAGCTAATATTATGCAATAAGCAGATAAGCTATACACCTTAAGGTTATACACATGAACACATTTCTTCCACGAAAACTATTACGATCATTCATACTTGCTGCATACCTACATGATGTCAATTATATTATTTCATATTTTATAATATTATAATTTATTATTTTACACAATATTTATTTTTCGTAACAATTTGGGTTCTAACTACGAGGCTAAGAAGGGACTAAAATGTAATAGCTCAAAGGGGGGATAAATAGATGTATGGAGGGGCTACGCCCCCTACGCCCCCCTCTAGTTACGCCGATGGGTGCCCGCAGGGAGGAGGCTAAAGGTGTCATTCTCCCTAAGGATTTTGTTAACAGTGTAGGTACGGTGTAGAGTAATGATAGAGTACTGATACTGTACATAATACGCATATGTACATTATTGTTCTATGATATAGTAATATAGTATAATAAGCATAATAATATAGTTTATCATGTTTATATGTATATTGGTATCATATAATATGCATATCAGTTTATAAAATATTTCTAGAATAAAAATGTATTACTCTGATTTTAGCATACTATACTGATGGTGCAGAGGACTTGTAGCATTTGCATATTTGTTTTGCACAGTCACAAAAATAGTAGAGTTCGTAATAAATACGTTTCATGCCTTCACAAAGCTAGTTTTGAAATTTCATTTGTTTATATAAATGCATATTTTGAGTTTTTTTTGTAGGGCATTTATTCAATTTTATACTTTTGGAGGCATACTTTAACTTAATTAATAATTATTAATTTTATCCACTGACATTTTTATTTTAATTAATACAAAACATGAATGTGTTTTTAATATTTCTGTCGTATGATATGATTTTTAACTGTCCGCAGCGGCACGGTTTTCCTAAAAGCACTTGAAGATTGTCGATAAGACGATGAGATGAATTTGCAGTGTATTAATTTTATGAATAGACAGATAATCGTTTACGAAGTTATGGTGGATTGCCGTCATTTCATTTAATTTTTAAAATTAGTATTTTGGGTATAAATATATATTTTAGATACATTTTACATTCTAAGGGGAGCGATATATTGATTTTACAATGACGTGTGTTTATATATTTTGTGTCTGTGTACTGGTAAGTAGTCAAAATTGGAAATAATGCTTCAATTTTCAACTGCAGTATCTTGTTCGATGGGAAAGTGAATCTAGTTGGCGGATTTGGGAGGCCAACATTTAAATTCTCAGTAGTCTTCAAAAGCAACGGGAAAAACAAAAAAAAAAAATTAAAGAAAAACAGGAATTTTACGTAAAATTAGTTTTCGACAAAATTGATTTTGGTTTTTGGTGTAATTCTATAGCAAATGTCTGTAGATACTTGAAATTTACACAATATGTTTATTTTATAAAATCCGATACCTACATGATAACATTTTCAAAATATTTTAAACTATTCACCAACATTTTCAAATTTTTTTTTAGTTCTTTTTTTTATACCTGTCAATACAATTTTATTTGTAGGGTCAAAAAGCGCGAAAATATAATACAAGGTCCTGATATATTGTTACAATAGCAGTGGAATAATATTAAAAATAGATATGTGAAATTTATTTGTATAAACATTTAAAGTTCGAATTTTGACAAAGTTTATCAAAATCTCGAAAATAATCTATTATTGTAATTAAAAAATTATAAAATATAAATTCTAAAACAAAGATTTTCATAAATAGTTCATACTGTAACCAAAAAATCTAAAATATATATGAACACAGTAATTGTATACAAACATTTTAAATTCAAATTTTTACAAAATTACATACCTACCAAAACCAATCATCTTCATTCCTGAATGCATGATTCGCAGCATTATTACTTATTAGGTATTTCTTAGTATGTTTTTCTCTACTCTCTACTCTTAATATTCTATCACATACGTTCTCAACCATTCCGAATGTGAATGGGACCAAAGATATCAACCCAATGTTTCATGTCCTTTTTAAGCATGCCATTAATAATATAATTATAATTACACGAATTTACGAAAAAATGTTTTATTATAAAAAAACAAAACTAACAATAGGTATTACATAGTCAAAGACTCAAAAGCCAAATTTACATTTTTGTGATAAGACACTAGTCTGTAAAATTAGTATATATCATAATATTATAATGCTTAAGTTAGTTTTTCCCCTTAAGATAAATATTTTAATATACACATATACAATATAGGAATCGCGGTAAAAAAGTCCGTCGTAGATAAGTCCTAAGCTTAAAAAGTTCCAATGTATATTTACACTAATTATTGGAAGTTTGATTGTGCATAAATAAGGGATAGGCCATAGCTACATTAATAAAATAGAGAAAAGTGTGCCGGAATGGGGAAGAGCGATAGACTGTTTTTTATCATTGCCTCTTATTCTGGCAGAAGTCTTATCATAAATTATATAGGTACAATAATTATACATATATCTATTTGTGTTAAGATCTCTATAATCTCAAAATATTTTCATGTTCGTTCCCGTATGATAAGCACAAAATATGGCCTAATCATTCTTTAATATCTATACATTTTCGACTAAAATATTTTTCGGATAAAATACGGTTCGGATAGTATATTTTCGACAAAAATATTTTTCGAATAAAATACGGTTCTGATGAAATATTTTTCTACTAAAATACGGTTCGGATAGTATATTTTCGACAAAAATATTTTT
>NW_019101152.1:0-15603 GCF_001856785.1 Myzus persicae | reverse complement strand
CAACCTAAATATAAAATGCTTTGTGAAATCTTAAAAGATGTAGATGGTGTACAGTTATTCACTTTTCATGAAAACGATGAGGTTATCTCACCAGAAAAAGCCTTACCAGACTCTGTTTTTATATTTGACGATATTTTATGTGAAAATCAAAATATCGTACGTTCTTACTACACACGTTGTAGACATAACAATATCGATGTGTTCTATCTAGCACAATCATTCGCCCGCATACCAAAACAACTTATTCGAGACAATAGCAACATGATAATTTTGTTTAAACAAGACGAGACGAACTTAAAACACGTGTACATGGAACACTGTTCGGGCGATATGAATTATTCCGAGTTTAAAGAGTATTGTACTTTGTGTTGGAGTAGGGGAAGGTTTAATTTTGTTGTTATAAGTAAGGACTGTGAACGTGACAACGGCCGGTATCGACACGGTTTTGACACATTTGTCGTTATATAAAAATAATACAGTTAATTTTTAACCATGGAAGGTGAAAGTACAGTGTTGAACGAATTAGTTATTGCCAAGAAAAACATTAAACGTAAATTTGAAGCATTAAAAAGAGGTGAAGCTGATATTCAATCTTATGTATCGCAAACATTTAAACCGATAATCGAACCATTGAACAAATTATATGACAAATCACAAACTTCCGAAGCCGATAATGATACAATTTCAAACTCTACCCTACATTCCGATAACCAGACCGAAATTTTTCGGAAATTAGAAGAAGATCAAAAAGATAAAATATATGGTCCAAAAAAATATTCTAATGGTGATATCAAATTAGGTCGAGAAGAAGTGAAATTTATAAACAAGTCAATAATTATAAAAGATGCATCTTATCAGCTAACACCGGGACTTGCTGAGTTATTGTTTTCCAGATATCCAATGCAATACACTGATAATGATTTAAATACATATTAAGAAATACTGATTCAAACTTCGGCACATTTAACACTAGACGGAACAAAAATTAAGAAAGGCGGTACAAAGTATACACAAATTATTTCCAAGCTATTTTCCTCGGGATCGGGTGTGCAATTACAAACTCATAATTTAGTATATTGGAATGACCCGAATGAGTTGGTTGATAGGTTGCGACTTCTTTTAGCCTCTCAATCTGCGGGAAACACGGGTGTTTCAAACGAGATACTATCTATTTTTGAAGAACTCTATGAAGCTGGTATAACAAAGAAAATACCAAATGTCTAAACGTAGCATAGCAATTGAACTTCACAGTCCAGCTAGGAAAAATTATACAAGACGAAGAGTAAACGTGTACGGAAAAAACGATTTATGGCAGGCTGATTTGGTTGAGATGATACCACTTTCAAAGAAAAACAATGGATATAATTATATCCTCTGTGTGATTGATTGTTTTACAAAATTCGCCTGGACTATACCATTAAAAACAAAAACGGGTGGTGAGGTGACCAAGGCCATGTCTACGATACTTACTGATAGATCGCCTAAACTGCTGCAAGTAGTTAATGGAAAAGAATTTTATAATTTAAAATTTGATACGTTAATGACAAAGTATAATATAAAAAAGTATAGCACATATTCTACGACAAAAGCTTGTTTTGTCGAAAGGTTTAATCGCACTCTGAAAACAAACATGTATAGAGAGTTTACTGCTCGAGGTTCACATAAATGGATATCTATTTTACCAATGCTGATAGATAATTACAACAATACAAAACATAGAACGATTGGAATGACACCGTTGCAGGCAGATGAAAATCCTTCACTAGTGACTATGAAACAACGTTTAATCACTAATAAAAAAGTAAAATTTCGCGTTGGCGATAAAGTTCGAATAAGCACTCACAAAGGAGTTTTTTCAAAAGGATTTTTACCCAATTGGTCAACAGAAATATTCACAATAGTAAAAATAAACAAAACAATACCGCCAACTTATCAGTTACATGATTATAATGATTATCCAATAGCTGGTTGTTTTTATAACGAAGAGATATCTAAAACAAATTATCCTAATGATTATTTAATTGAAAAAATTGTACGAAAGAAGGGGAATCAGATATATGTCAAGTGGGTGGGATTTGACGATTCTCATAATTCATGGGTGAATAAGAATGATATTAAAATATAGTTCCAGTGGTAGTTCAGAAGTGAATCTGTTCGGTACAGCAAATTATTATTATTAATCTGTAAATATGTCATCGGCTATCTTGGACATTCAGTGCGTTGTCGGAGTCAACGACAAGTATTTTATTAAAGAAATGTCTATAGTAGACACTGAGACATCGTTCAATCAACACTGGATATTTAAACATACATCTTTAAAACAAGATGCGAAAAGTCGAAGTGTAAACAGTTGGCTACAACGGCTGCATCACGGTTTGTCTCCGGATTACGGTGATGTAGAGTATAAAGAAATACATCAAATATTCGAATCGATTAAATTCGATAGAATTTACGTTAAAGGTTTGCAAAAACAACGGTTAATCATCGAATTTACGCCGCACGCCACCGTCTACGACTTGGAACTCTTTGGATGTCCTCGGATTTGTTCATTGATTGGACAATCACTACCATGCTGTAGTTTTCATAAGGATTTCAATCCAATACAATGTACATTGAATAAAGCATTTGCATTAAAAAAATGGTATGTTGATAATTTAAGATTATAACTTAATTTTCACTATGTATAAATTATATTTTACATTATGTACAATTTAAATTATTTTTACATTATATACAGTTTACATATAGTTTACATAGTAATATACAGTTTACATATAGCTTAAATTATTTTTTTTTACATTATATGAAGTTTACATTATATACAGTTTACATATAGTTTAAATTATTTTTTTACATTATATGCAGTTTACATTTTATACATTATAAACAGTTTACATTATGCAAATAAAAAAAAAAAAAAATATAATGAATACTTCATGTTTGTGTTCGTTAAAATTCTTGACTGTAACATAGATATAATTAGATTATTATATATATATATATATGTATAAATAATGATAATATATTTATCTCAACTCACTATAACTTGTAATGTCCATGTGCCAAGGTATTAATATGGTTTTTTAAATAATTTAAACATTGAAATCTTCCAGTAAATCAGCTTCCAACATTTCCATTAATTCGAGTTCTCTGAATCATTAAACAAATTATTAATTATTTATTTTTTAAGCATAATAGTTTATTATTATAACTCACTGTACACGATAATGTCCGTAAGCCAATGTGTGTATCAGATCTTCACACGCTACCCTTTTGTCATCGAAGCGACTAAGAGCTAGTTTGACGGTTGAGATGGTTTTCATATCATGTTTAAATGATCTAAGACATTTGTTAACTCTAAACGGAGTGTACAGATTAGATGTGGATTTAACGCCGGTTGATTCAAATAACTTTGACTGTTGAATGGCCAACTGTCTTGCTTGCTCATTATCGATTATTGGTCCGTCCCAAAATAAACATTTCTTGTAGTCCTCCATAGTAATGTGGTTTTTCACCACATGTCCTCTCACTCCTTTGGCTTTAATATTTTCCACCCCTGCTAAGTTATACGCGTATGCTTTAGCTCTCAGGGCAACAAATTCGTGTATAACTTTCCCATGAGTCTCGTCAGTGAATGTCCCTGGGACCTTCTTTCGATTGGTAAAATAGCACAGATGATCTGTGGGAAGGTTTGACGTATCCATCCGTTCTAATAAATGTCGGTTTTGCCTTAGATCATTATAAAAATCCTTAGTATTGATGGTATATACAAAAGAATCTGAAATAGTTCAAAAAAAAATAAATAAATATTAGTTGAATTCAAAGTGTATAATATAATATATTACCTGTATCCATATACATAAGTTCAATATTTTTGTCATAGTGGTGTTTCATCGATCCATAATGAAAGTCGTACATTAAAGTCTTTGAAATGTCCAATATCGAAAACCCTACATATATCGGTTTATTAAATTTTAACTCGTCAGTTTCTAAATGTATGGCTGCGAGGTTTTCATTGTATATTGTTATGTTTTTAAATGTAGTTCTATTGATCAACTTTGCATATTTTTTATCATCAGAAACGAGCTCCATCTTCATCCTGTTCCTAACATTTTCCATTGTTTTCCCTGGAAAAAACGTCAAATATAATAACTCAACAGTTTTTTTAAAGTTGTATACTAAAATACCAAACACAGCGTTGTTCATAAGTTTAAAAAAATCTCTTTCAAAATCATTTGACGCGTTTTTTCGCATAGTAGTGTTCAAATCTATGTACTTAGCAAGCCATGGAGATTGGTTGAACTTTAAAACTCTATGAACCTGTAGAAATAGTTAAATAAAATTGTTTACAATAAATAAAAATAAATAAAAATAATCACTTTTTCCAATATCAGTCCTGCTTCAAGCGCCTGTTTTAAAGCCATATAATGAACAATATAATTTTTTTTCGATTCTAAATTTGCAACAAGTTTTTTAATTTTTGAACCCTGTGGGACTATTCTTTCTGGAAGGTATGGCAAATCGTTGTGGTCATCGTGCAGAGAACATGGATATGACACATTGACTTCCAATGCATATCCCACCTCTGAGGATTCGTTAATGCCCTCCAACAAATTTAAAATGTTTTCAACACTTAAGTCGTCTTCATACCATTCAAATCCATCCTTGGGCATGAACTGACTCATTGCCCATCCATAACTATATAACAAAATATAAATAAATCATTTAATATAAAAATAACCTGAAATATACTCATACAGATTAGTTGCGTCCAAGTATATAATCCATGAGTCAGGTTTCAATGGGTCATAGTCGGGGACCTTCACGTTATTGGCCTTGGCATAACGTTTCACGGCCTGTGTTAACCCACCTCTGATGCCTGCTTCCATCATCAATATTTTATCATAATCTGACAAAAGTGAAAGTTTTACTCCAGTATATTTAAGCATGCAATCAAACGACATCCCTGGAGCAGTAAAATAATAGTTGGGGTCCAATCCGTACGTCTCCAAACATAATTCTCTGAAGTTTTCAAAAATGTCTACAAGCAACATGACATCTACTTTTAAATATACATCACTATATTGACCCAAAGTATTGCAGTTGAATCGGTTCCAGACTTCCATGGCATGATTATAGTGATCATTTGATATGTGCTCTTCTGTTAGTGAATTATAAAAATGTTCTTTTGCTGGTAAATTAGTTTCATTTAATTTTTCCCAACTATCCGTATACTCGTACGGATAGAAACCTTTTCGAGTCACTAGGTCTAAATCATTTACGCCAAATATTTTTGTAGTTTCTCTAAACTTTGAGATATCGCTTCGTGCTAAATTGGTAGCAAGGTTTTCTAATTTAGATGCCATGAAACGATATGTGTCGACAAATCTTATTTTGAATGTGTTAGAAATATACTTCGTAAATGATATAAATTTTTCTTCAGTATTAGGTATTACATTTATCAATTGTGTGTCATAACCTAGTTGTGTAATGAGAAAGTGTGAGTCATAGCCGGATAAGTTATGAAAAAAACATGGAACGAATTTAGGTTGTTGCATTTTCAAGTTACAATTATTACAAACTGTATGTCTGTACTCCCCAGTTAAATGATTATGATCACGTACAGGTAAATTATTGTCATTAAATTTTGATTTGCAACACGGACAGGTCCCTAGATCTACAATATCTCTGTGTGTTTTGTTGTTCTCCATAGTCATTGTAAGGGGTACATTAGTTTGTAATAATTTTTCTATGTTCTTAGCGACCTCCACAATGTCCTCCATGAACCTCTTTGCAACATCTCCTTTGCCCAAACTAGAATCTCCTCTGAACATTACTGGTTCGGTTGAAATATTATATTTATTCAGTAGTTCGATTGGAATATCTTCGGAAGGTTTTATATAGTAACAATAACTCATCAAGTCATGATTATGAATTATGCTGGTATTTCTTGTATTATTGGAGTTATTTTGTTTAACTAGAAGAGATTCGAAATCAGCGTATATTGCGAATGGATGTTTTTGCGTCCGTTCATAATTTTCAAATTTCATAAACGTGTTTGGTGGAGGCATTTTGGGCCGTAGAGGTTTGTTTTTGTTGCATAACAGCATATGGTCAGCCAGCCGTTGTTCAGCACTAGTAACGCCTATCCCCGCCGAGTAGCTCTTAAAACATCTTTTACATATTGCAGCACAGCTAGTATGTAATGTAATCTGCGATCGTACAAGCCTTGAAAGACTCGTAATCCTACAATAATGTTGTTTACCGGTACCGTCTCCAAATAATAATAGGTCGTGGTGGTCCTCGAGTTCCTCTACACACACTTTTATCGGGTAAACAATATATTGTACAGATTTTTTCTTAAAACGTTTGACTCTTGAAATATTAGCTGTTTGTATATTATTTTTATAGCTGAGTACCCCCCGTTTGAGGCTATATACGTTGATCGAAACGTTAGGATTATGAGCTTCAAATTTATGTTTTATATCTTTCACTTGCACCGGATAGTTTAATTTTGAAAAATCATACATGTTTTCTATTTCATCAAAATGCTGTCCTACTCGGCATGCACTGCTAGCATTTAAGTGTTTTGCTAAAACGCTGTACTTAAAACACT
Source organism: Myzus persicae (assembly GCF_001856785.1). Lineage (NCBI taxonomy): Eukaryota > Metazoa > Arthropoda > Insecta > Hemiptera > Aphididae > Myzus > Myzus persicae. The sequence continues at coordinate 8,987 of NW_019101152.1, read as the reverse complement.
TTTCGTCCGTGTTTTTAGTGTTTACTATAGCTTTTTTATTTTCAATACAACCCGGCAGTTTAATATAAGATGAACCTCCTCCTCCTCCTCCTCCTCCTCCTAGGGGCGTATACTTATTTATATTAACTAAAATACCATCAATGGATATGATAGTGTATCCGCTCCCTTTTAACTTCATATCATTTTCCTCTTGAATAATTTTTATGAAATTTTGATCTAATTTATCGTCTATATTACAACTTAAATACAAAGGTAAACATTTAGTTTTAAATGCTCTATTTGATGTCATATTAGTATGTGGTATACCATACGTTGCCTCTACTGTTATACTATATTTTATGGGGCATGACAGGATTTCAGTTTCTAATAGATCCTTTATTTGAGTTTTAACAACTTCAAATAAACGTCATAATCTTTTATATTTTTATTGTTCTTTTTAAAATATTCGTTACAAAGCCCGTTAAACGCTGACGCAACTTTAACAAAACCGGACGCTGAAGCCGGATAATTATTCATACGTTTGCGTTTATTTGAACCATCGGTGTTTGTTTGATTGGAATTAATACCTTCAAATATAATATATATATATCCCTTAGCTAAAAGTATATTTCTAAATAACTTGATAATGTAAAGAAATCATACCTTTATCACAGATGATGTCCATTTCTCCTTCTTTGACACTATTACCACATACATTTTCAGATTTTTCGTCGCTAGATGTCGGGGCATTGTTTGGTACGAATATGTTTGGAGCGATCTCGATTACATCGTTCTGATGGTTTGGCATGCGTACTGATTTATGATTATCACGTGCAATATCTAAAATAAAGTTACCAATTAAACTAAAAGAAAATGTCATTAAACTTGAACAATTACCTTTTCCGGGTTCCGAATAACTGTCTAGTGCTCGGACCAATTCATTTTCATCAATACTATTGCTCCATAAAGAATCTCCGTTTGATGTTATTTTACTTCGTTTGCTATTAGATTCACAGTTCTCCGTAAACTTATCTAGTGTTCGAGCCATTTCCACTTCGTCAATTTCATTGTCCCCTAGATTTTCATCATTTTTTGGTGGTATGAAATCAACTTTATGACGCATAATGCCTATAAGTTTATAAGTTGCATAAAATTGTATTATATTAGTCATATATTTTTTTTTTATAAATATATATATAATTATTATTTAGTAAGTATAGTGATACTTTGATTATTATAATATGTTGTAATATGTCACGTGCTTTAAATGTTAGAACATTGGTTTATATATCGAATCAATTTTATAAATGCAATATAAATCGGACTAGCTCTATTAAAAACTAACCTCGTGTATTATCCTCATTTTCAAATGCATCCATACATATAGTATCTTCGGTTATCGCATTAGAGGGTTCATTATTTTGGTTTGACGGTTCAGGCTGTTCATTAGAAACGTAAATTTGAGGAGCTATTTCAATAGTGTTATTTGCATGGGTGATTCCTTTGTAAAATAATTAAGTTATTAAAAAATATTAAATTTAATACAATATATACTTACGATGTATATTTTTCATATGACGAATACGAGCGGATCTGCGACTAAACGTTGAAGTACATATAGTGCATGAGAAACGAATGCCCGCGTGTTTATTTTTATGTCTTTTTAAATCATCTCCCCGTGTAAAAGACGCATAACAAGTATCACAAATAAACATTATGTTAATATTTAAACTCAAAAATATTAAATAAAGTGATAAAAAACAATTATGTTGTTGAACGTTTTAAAATCGCGCTGTATATAAACGTGTTAAGAAATATATGATGTTTGTATAGAACTGTCGAAAATCTACTGTCTGTAAATCGCGAAATGTTATTCAATTGTAATATAAAAAAAAAAAAATGCAATTTTGCAGAAAATTTTTTAAAAAAAAAAGGGTCACATGCTCAAACAGTATAATTTGTGTGTGTGTGTGTGTGTGTGTGTGTGTGTGTGTGTGTGTGTGTGTGCGCGCGCGCGTATAATATGCATGTATATAGGTATNTTTGATTATTGTTTTTACTTCTTCCAGTGTCACAGATTTATCAATATTTAAATCGGTTTTAAAGAATTCGGATATTTGATCGAGTTGGTTTAAAATAATAGGTTTCACAATATCGTTTTTTCTTGATATAGTTTCGAAAATAGCCCACTCTAAATCTTGAAGTGCCATCAGATCATTTCGATTCAATTAAATTCTGCATCCGTTTATTTCTTTAGACTCGATGACCAACACGTGCTCTCCCTTATACACCATGCTTGTGATCAAAACCAATTCACATTCCAAAAATATAATTTTTTTGTATTTCACTGCGGGATCGAGAATGTGAGATAAAATATTACCCATTAATGAAAAAATACGCTTCAAGAAGTCTGATGAAATATTTACATATCGCGATGGAGTAATTATTTGCAACACGATATCAAACTGATTATTTGGTTCGAATCCCATGTTTAAAAACTTACGATTTTCAAAGTCAATTGTAAAACTACTGCAATCGATGAGTTCGGAAGGCGATTTAGGAGCAACATAATTGTATACCCGTTTCATTTCACTTATTGGTCCTGCCATTTTAACACTGTTAAATCAATACTATAAGACTTGACACTGTTAAATCAAAACTGCGACTGAATATTCACACGCTCAATTATTAATTGTTATAATATAATATATTATTAAGTATGGTGTGGGTAATGGAGTAGTAGGGATAATATAAAAAAATAAAAATAAAAAAAAAAAAAAATGCAATTTTGCAGAAAATTTTTAAAAAAAGGGTCACATGCTTAAACAGTATAATTTGTGTGTGTGTGTGTGTGTGTGTGCGCGCGCGCGCGTATAATATGCATGTATATAGGTATATGCGTTTAATTTTCTGTTTGGCTATAGGTGTAAAGATAAGTGTTTAATTTATATATTATATATATATATATATGCGTGACGTTTATGTTCAATAAACAAATCCATACAGATTCTTTGACCACCGTGTTGGTTTTAATTACTTACATATAAAATTAACCAGCGAAAAAACATATATATACAAGTGTGTGAGAAAACATCCATCAAGACATTATGCTTAATAAACATTTCCATACAGATATATACGATCTATGGCTGGGCTGAGAGTAGTGGTGGTGATATATGGTTGGGAGGTGAGTAGTAGGACGGCGGCCTGATCTTTTTGGTTTGGCGGGGAGTAGTGTCAGTGGTATATGGCTGGGCGGGTGGCGGTGGCGGTGGCGGTGGCGGTGAAGAAGAGAGGTGGCGGTGCCGGTGGCGGTGGCGGTGAAGAAGAGAGGTGGCGGTGCCGGTGGCGGGGAGCGGTGTACCGGTTACGATTTCCATGGCTGGGTGGGTGCCGGTGGCGGTGAAGAGGAGAGGTGCCGGTGGCGGTGGCGGTGGCGGTGGCGGTGAAGAGGAGAGGTGCCGGTGGCGGTGGCGGTGGCGGTGCCGGTGTCGGTGGCGGCTACAGAACATACATTTCCCTACTACTCACAAATGTTCATCGGATGTAATATTTGGTAACAATTAATTTGGCCTTGCAAATAATCTAAAGCACACGCAATTGGCTTTAATAAAATTACAAACTCTTCTAAATACTCTATATCTAAATCATTAAAAACATAATTATCATTAATAGTATTTAAATGTTTGAAAACTTTTGCTTTATTAATAAGAAGTTGAGTAATCGAATCAAATAATGAATTCCACCTTGTTGGACAAAGATAAATTAAAGAACAACCTAATATACTTTTAATAACTTCGGCAGATTTCGGACGTCTTTACACGTTTCACAAAAAATTGCACTTTTCAATGGCTGTTAAATGTAATCTATTAACTGGTAAACTTTTAATAGCTTTCATGAAATCTGAAGTAGCTATCAAGCTTAAAGTATGGCTGGCACATCCCAAATGGTGAGGTAGCTACATAATCGGATCACCTTCATTCGCATTATTATCAGGGGCAATTGGTCTAAATTTCAGATATTGTACATCATTATTCTCACCTATAAGTATAATATATATTATATAGTGTGTAAGTTGTGTAAGTGTGTAACAAAACATAATTAATTCATTATGATACATTTAATATTTTATATTTACCGTAATAATCAGAATCATTCTCTACTCGAAAATCACAACCAAATTCTTTAACGGATTTCACAAAATTGCTTCCATTATCGGTAATTGTTGATACCACTTGTTCACGCCATAGAGAAAATTCACCCAAAATGTTATAAAATATTTCAGCCACACGATCGTATAAATATTTTCCGGTAAAAGGGTTACATGCTAGTACACAGCTTTGTCGTTCTAATATTATTGAATCAATCTATAAAAATCATTAAATTAACACATTATATACAATTATTATTAAATTAATACATAATATATGAATATATTTTAAATACTCAGTGTGCTGTAACACCCATAAAACTACGATGTTTGGTGGACCAAATATCAGCAGTTGTCGTGACCAACAACTGTTTCATTTCAAACAAATTTTTAATTGCGTCGTTTATTTTTATTTAATCACCATCTATACGGTGACTAAGAGTTCTTCAAGAATATATTGTAAGATCACAATCTAAAATCTAAATCTATGCAATAAAATAATTAATAATATCGTATAATATTTTTTATTTGATGGATTTACCTTTAAATATTTTTATGAAATTTTCATCTTCCACTGTAAACAGTGGTTTCATACCAAGAATAATGTAACTCATAATATTTTCGTCCAGTTTATTTTTGTTTATGATCAGTAATTTTATATTCAGTTAGTTTTCTTTGTTTTGTTGGAATTTGAGAATTATCATTTGATGTATTTGCTCCTTTACGTCCTCCTACTTTTAAGTATGTATCCAATATGTTTCCAATTCTGACATATGCAATCTCTAAAAAATGTTATTAATTGTACAATATTGTTGTTTCCATATTTTAAATAGGTACTTGCTTTCATATCTGAAATAATTCTGTTTTCTTTTTTTTCTTTTTACATGTTACACATATAGCTTTTACATAAGAATTTGCATTTATTATTTCATCAGCATTTAAAACCGTATAAAATTTGCCATCTAAGCATTTTAGAATATTAACAATTGCATTATTTTGGTTATCCGTGTTTTTAATAAAATATATTTAGATATTAAATTAATTTTTACAAATATTAAAATAATGCACAAAATATGATTTTTTCGTCACTTTGTCAGTCTACACAAACACCGCACAGATGCATAATACGCACGAGACAGACGGAGGATATCAGTCAGTCAGTCGGCGACCGGTGATCAACGAAGTCTTATATCGCTGATATAATATTATCGCCAGACACCTGCAAAGTTACTTTAATCTAATATATTATTATCTAACATATTATTACTTATAGGTCAATTAGGAAAATTGTTTTATAAATGAAATTTGAAACATATTTTTTGAATGTATCTAGTATCTTAATCATAAAAAAGATACTAGATACAAGTCAATAAAGTATTTAAATACCCGATAAAAGATACATTCAAATTATGTATCTCGATACAAGATACAAGATACAATTGTATCATAAATACTAGTATCTAAGATACTGCCCAGCCATGTGTTTATTGTTCAGATTTTTATAGTAATACCATGCAACCTTACGGTTGTGTATGGTGTATCGATTAAACTTCTAAAAAAAACCCAATGTGTTTACTTTTTGAAGCCTTACTTTTTTTGCTTTGACGGCGGTATAAGTATTTTCCGTATGGTTAGGTTTATTGCCTATATTCGTGTAATAACCTAAAATCGTAAATATGCCCAAATTATTTATAATTCTAACTTAACAATAGTATACCAACAATCGTGAAAAAATAAACATACTATTAGAGTTGAGTTAAGCATGTATAGAGGATCAAAGAAATAAGCGGACAAATGGTATGTTTGTTTTATTATTGTTTTCATGCATTAGCTGCGGAGATTTAGAAACGGCGAAACATGTACTGTTTAATTGTCCGAGGTCAGAAGAATCCAGGGAAAGACTGAAAGAAATCATAACGAGAGATGGTACACTGTGGACAGAAGACGTGAAAATGTTTGTTGGTTCAAGAGCCAGATTTGAAGCGCTGAGGCGTTTCGCCAAGCTGGCCCTAACCAACAGATCGGACAGGTAAGAGAAGGCTCGCGGACTTTGTGCGATATGGAAACATAACGCAACTAAGTCCAAACCCCTGGTGTCGGGGAATAGAATACGACGCCGGCGACTTCCAGCCTACCGTAAGAGGCGATTAACAGGGAGGTGAGGGTTCGATGGTACCCAGGGAAACCGAAACCATCCAGGGTAATAGGCACCCTGTTGGGAAGGGGGACCCGTGATCTTTGATCAATATCCCCCGTCAAGGCCGACCACTAGCCGGTTTTTCGGAGCTAGAATAGTGGTAGAGACGATAGGTCAACTATCACTTCGGGTTGGTTCATCTGACACCAACGATAAAACCAAGTTGGTACTACGGAAGAGGGGAGCCCCACTGTAGCTGACATGGCCCGCCGTGCCAAGGACAGTGCCCCTCAAGGTTGAGGAGCCTACCTAGGCTGAAACGTAGTGGCTGTGGCATGAGTAATCGCTGGATAGTACAAAACCGATGACCCAACGGGAAAGAAGCCCCGAAAGGCTAATTTCAAATCGGGTACGGTCACAGGCCGGTGCTCGTGTTCCATACATTGAAGACGTGCGGGAGGGGTAAAATCCGACCGTAATCGTACGTATCCCTTGAATAGCCATAGGCTAAGGTAAGGTATACGAACGTAGGCGAAAGCCGCCAAAACCTGGACTCTCTCTGATCCTGAATCATCTCCAGTCTTTTCTCATCTTACTTTAACTCAGTCTATGCGCCTTCCTCAGCAAGTAGCCTGCCTGTAATTCCATTTGCGCAGCATACTTTACCTTCTGACTGCATCTTTAGTATCAATGATATTGAGAACGGGTTAGCTGCACTAAAATATGTACACTAAGTTGGCCCTGATGGTCTACCTGGGACATTTTTGTATAACATCAGATCTGTCCTCTGTTTTCCTCTATGGTTGCTCTTCAGGCGCTCAATGGATGATGGAATTTTTCCATCAATGCTTAAAATCAGTTCACGGTGATCCGATTATGTAGCTACCTCACCATTTGGGATGTGCCAGCCATACTTTAAGCTTGATAGCTACTTCAGATTTCATGAAAGCTATTACAAGTTTACCAGTTAATAGATTACATTTAACAGCCATTGAAAAGTGCAATTTTTTGTGAAACGTGTAAAGACGTCCGAAATCTGCCGAAGTTATTAAAAGTATATTAGGTTGTTCTTTAATTTATCTTTGTCCAACAAGGTGGAATTCATTATTTGATTCGATTACTCAACTTCTTATTAATAAAGCAAAAGTTTTCAAACATTTAAATACTATTAATGATAATTATGTTTTTAATGATTTAGATATAGAGTATTTAGAAGAGTTTGTAATTTTATTAAAGCCAATTGCGTGTGCTTTAGATTATTTGCAAGGCCAAATTAATTGTTACCAAATATTACATCCGATGAACATTTGTGATATTAAATGAATAAAGTTATAGAATATTAATCAAGAGTTGTATTTTTCATATATATAACAGATATATTTCGGTTTCCGATTCTCAAACCGTTAAACGAGTAAATTATTGACACCTGCTGTATGGGCTCTATTTAAGTTCTCCTTTTGGTGACCACGATAACGTGTAATGCGCAAAAGGATGATTAAACTAGGTCCAAACAGGATTTACACTATACAACTCTAAGGTCAGGTTAGGTTAGGTACAGATTGATTTAAACTGTTATTAAAATATAATTTAATTACATTTAATTTACTTACAACTAATTTATTGGCAGCCCGGAGTTCCTATTCACGTGATGGTGTCGAGCAGAACGGAGAACTGCAGTACCCTTACATAATATTCACATTTGGCCGTAGCCTTACAATGGTATCATAACAGGAGGGGCTCAATATATCTAGTCAGCTTATTCTATATATTATGTTTATAAGGTATATAATAATATATATGTACATGTATATATGCTGGCTATACATATTTAGGTGACAAAGTATAAGTGACGATGTAACCATCGTTACATTACCCCCCTTCTTTTTTTTACATTTTAAACGTGCTATCCTATGAACAAAAAATAATTATAATATAATACATAATTTTTATTTAGAGAACCCTTTTTCACTATTTACATAATTACCAGTAACGTTAGATTTTCATTTTTTTGTGTATTTTTTTTTGTTTTAAACTGATTGAAATGTTGTTAGAATTTGGAGACCCACTATTACTGCGATGTGATAACTTGTATTAGTATCATATTTTTTATACATGCACTGCAGCACTTATCATATACAACAGAAATTAATATTGTGTTATTAGACTCACCAGTGCGAACACATGCATGTTATATATTTTTTTGTTATTAGGTGTTTGCCTTATATCCATTGTTTTATTTTTTATTTATTTTTTTGTCGTCTGTTTTTGATGACAGTGTGTGTATGCAACGGTTAATCACATCTAAGTAATAGTGTGTAAATGATATGTTTTTGTTATAGCAAAATTGCAATCAGTTTATTACTAACAATATTAATTTCCATGGCTATTTTTATAATATATTATATCCCTTTCCCCCCGTAACAAGCGTATATTTTTTACAATCAAAACTATTCTTCCGAGATCAGTAGGTACCGTTGTTTGATTGTGTAACGATTTACAGATTACTGACGCGTCATTTATGTCGCGCTTGATGAATTTGCTTAGGTAGACAGAACACTGGAACGTAGAGTACGATAATATAAATCACTGGCATAGCCAACCAGTCGAGTTCGAATCGTGAAATAGAGACAACAGTCATCTCTACATTTTTAAGTTACATAATTAATTTGATTTACTATAGGTATAATAACCTACCTTATAGATAAAACATAATAAAATAAT
>NW_019101151.1:10294-15196 GCF_001856785.1 Myzus persicae | reverse complement strand
TCAATTTTTTTTTCCAAAATTTAACTCTAGATCAATTATTTAAAAACATGTTTTTGAATTTTGATAAATAGTTAGTGCCTTTGTGCCTTATAAATATTCAGTGTATCACGATCGAATTATTGTAAATGAAGCTATAAATTTAGGAATACTGATATTGTAGACTGCAGTCTTTAATATTTGTTTTTAATGCACATTGTTTCATAAATTTTTTTTTTATTCTTAAAATTGATTCTATCTGATTTTTTCAAATTTTTTTTTTTTTTTTAAACTCGTTCGCCTGCGGGCGCCCATGCCCCTTTTCTATTTTTCTTTTTAAAATTGATTCTATTTCATATTTTTTCATATTTTTTTTTTTTTATTCTTAAAACTCATTCGCCTGCGGGCGCCCAAGCTCCCCTTCTCATTTTTATTTTTAAAATTGATTCTATTTTATTTTTTTTCATATTTTTTTTTTTTGATTTTTAAAACTCGTTCGCCTGCGGGCGCCCTTGCCCCCTTCAATTTTTTTTTCTATAATTTGACTCTAGTTCAATTATTTAAAAACATGTTTTTGAATTTTGACAGATAGTTAGTGCCTTATAAATATTCATTGTTTCATGATCGAATTATTGTAAATGAAACTATAAGTTTAGGAATACTGATGTTGTCGACTGCAGTCTTTAATATTTGTTTTAAAAGTACATTTTTTCATACATTTTTTATATTCATTTTTTTAATTTGATTCTTAAAATTCATTTGGCCGCGGGCGCCCATGCCCCCCTTCCCATTTTTATTTTTAAATTTAAATTCTATCAAATTTTTTATAATTATTTTTATTTTGATTCTTTCAATTAATTTGCCTGCGGGCGCCCATGATCCCCTTCCCATTTTTTTTCTATAATTTAACTCTAGTTCACTTTTGTAAATTTTGATAACAAGTTAGTACTTTATAAAAATCCATTGTTTTATTATCTAATTATTGAAAATAAAGCTATAAGTTTAGGAATACTGATTTTGTAGACTTTTGCAGTCTTTAATATTTGTTTTTAATGTACATTCAATAAACGCATTATTTTATTGTACTGTGGTAATTTAACAGAACTCTGATCATATTTTTTCACATTTTTTCATAATAAATCATAAAATAGCATAAAGCTATTAGTTTAGGTTAGTATTCTTAGATACTGATAAGCTATTAGTTTAGGTTAGTATTCTTAGATACTGATTTTGCAGACTGCAGTCTCTAATATTTGTTTTAAAAGTACATTTTTTCATACATTTTTTATATTCATTTTTTTATTTTGATTCTTACAATTTATTTGCCTGCGGGCGCCCATAATCCCCTTCAAATTTTTTTTCAAATATTTAACTCTACTTCAATTTTTTAAAACCATTTTTTAAATTTTGATAACAAGTTAGGCCTTCATAAAAATTCATTGTTTCATTATCTCATTATTGAAAATAAAGCTATGAGTTTAGGAATACTGATATTGTAGACTGTCTTTAATATTTGTTTTTAATGTAAATTTTTTCATAAATATTTTAATTTGATTCTATAAATTCATTTGCCGCGGGCGCCTAAGCCCCCCTTCCAATTTTTATTTTTAAATTTAAATCCCATCACTTTTTTTTATAATTTTTTTTATTTTGATTCTTACAATTCATTTGCCTGCGGGCGCCCATGAACCCCTTCCCATTTTTATTTTTAAATTTATATTCTATCATATTTATATAAATTTTTTTATTTTTTAAAGAATTCTGCAGTTCGATGTGATACTTATCATCTTTTGAATTTCTACTGCTCGAAAGACTTTATGTGCAAATCCTAATTTAAAGTAAGTAAAAAAATGCTTCAAATAAGTTTTTTAAGTTGCTTAAACATATTTTGAACTAATATATTATAGTTAAAATATTTAGTTTGTACTGTTGTTATAGATATTTATATTTTTGTCACAAATTATTACCGTAGAATGGTCTTACTTGGGACATGTGGGTAACTTGAATACAAATGATATAGTATTATCAATGATAAGATTTGAGCACTAAAAATGCTGTTATCACCTCCGTATAATCACACATTTGTTTATCATCACTTTCACAACGATCTTCTTGATGCGCAGACGTTCTCACATTGTAAGTACTTATTATTTAAATATAAATAGATATGTAGATAATTATTTTTTATAAAACCATGTTAAAACTTAGTTTATACAAAGCTTGCTATTAGTTGAATGTAAATGTGGGTTACAACATTTAGTTGCAGCAACTACACGTGAATAATATACAATATTCCATTGTTATCAATTATATGTAATTTTTGCTGTTATCGTGAAATTTTGAAAATAAATAGTTTTTATGGTAACTTGGGACAACGTCCCAAATTAGAATAAATGTTCCAAGTTAGGTAATTTTGATGTAACATCATTTTATTTTTCTTGATATAAAATATAAAACTATTGATATAAAACTTGATTAGGTATCTATGACATATAAATATATTTTTTTTATATAGACATACAATGGGAAAGTACAAAAAAAAAATTGGAGGTCGATCATATCAAAATTATTCCCCCCAGTCGTTACAAAAAGCTATTAATGATGTTATATCCAAAAAACTTACATATCGTGATGCAGAAGCGAAGTACGGGGTTTCAAAATCAACCATTCAAAGAAAAGTGAATGAAAAAAATATGTTGAAAGTTGGTAGGCCTAATGCTCTTTCAAATGTTGATGAGGAAAGTTTAGTCAATGGGATAATTTTATCGAGCAAGTGGGGTTTTCCGTTCACTTCTCTCGACATAAGGCTATTAGTACAGAGTTTTTTAAATAATAATGGTGTCAAAGATCCAAGATTTAATGGTAATTTACCTGGATACACTTGGGCTAAACATTTTATAAACCGTCACAAGTCTGTTCTGAGCGAGAGATTAGCTGAAAATATTAAAAGGTCAAGGGCAGAAATAAATCCACATATAATAACGCAATATTTTGACAACCTTGAAAATTCATTGGCTGGAGTTTTACCACAATTAATAATTAATTATGACGAAACTAATATGACTGATGATCCTGGAAAATGTAAAGTTATTACAAGACGAGGAAGTAAACACCCTGAACGTATACTAGACTCATCTAAGTCAAGCGTGTCTGTCATGTTTGCAGGAACAGCTTCGGGTTTCTTACTACCACCGTATGTGGTTTACAAAGCAGAGCACCTGTATGATAGTTGGTTAGAGGGAGGGCCAAGAGGAACAAGATACAATCGCTCAAAGTCTGGATGGTTTGACGGAGTCATTTTTGAAGACTGGTTTAATAAGATAGTTTTACCATATTTTCGAAAATTTCCCGTGGACGTCCCAAAAGCTATGATAGGCGACAACTTATCGAGCCACATATCACTATCTGTTATTGAAGAATGTAAAAAGTATAATATTAGATTTATTTTATTACCACCAAATAGCACACATTTGTGCCAACCTTCAGACGTGGCGTTCTTTAGGCCGCTAAAAATCCAATGGAGAAAATCTCTATTTGTTTACAAAAATAAAAATCGTGGTTGTATTCCAAAAAGGAATTTACCCTATTGACAAAAATAAGGTAATTAGTAAATTGCCTACCATCCAAACAAATCTTGATGAATCGACTAGTAGTGAAATTAATGGGTCAAAATGGTGTAAAACTTTTGAGCAGTTTTTATCAGACTCAAGATCAAATGAAACAAATAACCTAAGAAAAAATAAACGTAAAAAAGTATGTGCACAACCTGGTAAGAGTATTGCTTCCAAGGCAGACCAAAGCGATGAAGAATTTGCCGATATTGATCAGCCATCTACAAGTAAATGTAATATTCCAAATGCTAAGATAAATACAGCAAGTCACAGCAAAAAAAAACAGCATAAAAAAATAAGTGTACAACCTGAAGAAGTTACTATTTCTGGTTTTTCTAAGGATGATTTTGTAACTGTTAATTTATTATACAAATCAAACTCTTCAAAAGATAAAATGAAAACATTTTATGCACAAGTACTAGATATACATGAAAATATGACTGATACTAATGAACCTATAAAATTAACAGTTAAATATCTTAAACAGTCTGTTGGGTCAAAAGAAATATATATATTCCCTGATGTGGAAGATATTGGTTGTGTGACAGCTGATCAAATTGCAGATATTGTTTATCCTGTCATATTAAAAAGAAATCGGTACAAGTTCCCCATGACAATTGTTACTTAAATTGTTTATATTTTATGTTCCTAAAAAATGTTATCTTATAAAGTAGGTACCTAACTAAAACCAAGGAGTGTTTTAGTTTTAATTTTTATTTAAGTGAAAAAAAAATGATTAATGTTAAAAAAAAGAAAAATATTTATTTTACCTATTGTTTTATCTAAAAGATGTACTTATTATTCAAGTTATACCTACCTTAAAATTAAACCATGTGATATTATTAAGTAGGCAACTCAAACCAAGGAGTGTTTGAATTGTTAGGTATTGTAATTATAAGTGAAAAAAGTGACTGATTTGTTAAAGAAAAAGAATTATATTTATTTTATTGTTTTATCTAAAATATGTACTTAAAATAATAATTTTAAAAATTAAAAATTGTAATATTTTAAAAGCTGCTTTTTTTAAAAACTATATATCTGTCCCAAGTTAAAATGTGTGTAGTGTAACATTATTTTTTCATATAAAACAATAGTTGTCCCAAGTTTGCCAAAATTAAGGGTAACTTGGGACAAGCATATTTTTTTAAAAAAAAATGGTAAGGGGGGGAATCAAAAACAAAACAACATATGGGTCTTAAAGTCTAAGCCAAGACCAGAATTTTTGTTCCTTACTATTATTATTATATTTTGAATACTTATCGATCAGCATTCATCTGAAGTTCAAAAGTGTCCCAAGTAAGGCCATTCTACGGTA
>NW_019101151.1:0-7167 GCF_001856785.1 Myzus persicae | reverse complement strand
TTTTACATATTACATTTTAGTCGGCGCTATTTGGCACCGGGTGTATAGTGGTCTCTACGATCTGATGCAGTGTCTGCAGTGAGCGCGCTCGTCGTAAACGGCGCGCGTTGCTTTAGTAGAGCATACGACAACAACTGGTGGGGGATGCGCGCCGCCGAACTAAAACCAGTCTAGCAAGCGGTATGTTCTCTTTTGAAATGAAGTATAAGTACAAATATATTTGTTTTTAGTTGATAATTCTTTTAATTCTTATTATTTATAGGATCTTACAAGCAATTCACATACCATTGAAACATATGAAACATGTACAGTGGCCGTAGACCCTATCTGCTTACCAGCCAATGGACATGATAATGTTTCTGAATCCGTAGAAACTGAAATTCTAAATATTGATCCGGCACTATGGAAAATCAACTCCTCAAGTATAAATTATTTATTAATAAATCTGCCTAAGCAAAATTTGAAATTAATACATTTAAAAAAAACTAAGAGTTATTGGTAAATATGTGGGGTACCTTCCATTAAATATCTTAAATAGAAAAATGCAAAATAGAGAAACTCGTTTTAGGGATTGGATTTTATATTCACAATCAAATTTATTTTTATTTTTTTTCAATGTTTATTGTTTGGTAATAAAAAAACATTGTTTGAAAATCAAGATAAAGGTTTTACTGATTGAAAAAAATGTTGTGATAAAGTTAGTAAAATCATGGCATTTGAGACGGATAAATTCTGGTCAATATGGAATAGATAAGGAAATGAAAAAGGAAACACTTAATAATTCGTCATATTGGAAAAATATTTTGTATAGAGTTGTGGAAACTTTGAGATTTTAGAGGATTAGCTTTAAGAGGATAAAATGAAAATTTTGAATCCAAACAAAATGGAAATTACCTTGGATGTTTAGAACTTATCGCTAAATTTGATCCTTTTATATCTGAACACATGACAAAATATGGAAATAAAGGACGTGTTAATGTTTCTTACTTATCTTCAACTATATGTGATAAATTTATTATTCTTATGTCTAAGACTGTTGTTGATGAAATAATTAAACAAGTAAAAACTAGAAAATACTTTTCATTCATTATTGACTCAACTCCAGATATTTCAAAAACTGACCAATTAACAATTGCTTTTTCAGTTCTGTGTCGTCGAGCACGGACGTTCACTACGTTGCGCACTCAATCCTTATCTGTTTATATTTAATTATGTTCATGTGTTAGCACAATAATACGCAGACCCGTCTGGCCGTCTGTTATGTCCCGCACCACTACACCGAAGTCGTCCAAAAGGAACTTATCGTCCTCCTCCTCGTCAAATTTCGATTCAAGTCTCAAAAAACGCAAGCCTTATGTGACGTTAATTCGGTTTGCTCACCTCTCCGTGGCTGATGACCTCCCCGAGGTTTTTAGACCCCCTCCCATCACAGATTCACCTTCGGATCAACATGAACCTATTGCGCCACCATCAAACCACCTCGTCGACGGTAAAGTCGAGGTTACGAGTTTGTCAGCTCCGTTAATTGTCATAAGTAATGTTATTAACTACTCCTAGTTGAAATTAGCTTTAATATTTCTGGTAGGTACGATGGCTTCACGGCTTCCGCCAAGGGTTCCTCTCTAGTTATCAAACCTCGTAATCTCGATGGTTACCATAAAATGGTTGATTACTGCAACGACTCGGATTTTGAATGCCATACGTGGGCACCACATCATAGCCGCCCTTTCAAAGTGTTTATCCGCTAAATGCATCATTCTATACCTGTTGAAGATATAGAGAGTGCCCTTCGAGACTTGGGCTTATCAATCATGAGAGTGCTAAACGTCCGCCACCGAGTTAGCAAACAGGCCCTGCCGCTGTTTACCGTTGTTCTAGAAGCAACAGATTTTAACCGGAGTATCTTCCAATTATCCTCCCTCTTTAACTCTAAAATAGTTGTCGAAAAACCGCATCGATCCCGCTTCCCTCCGCAATGTAAACAATGACAGCGATACGGTCACACTCGCTCATACTGTAATGAAACACCACGTTGTGTTAAATGCGGTAACAACCACAACACCTCGGATAGCGTCAAATCTTCGGAACTGCCCGCGAAGTGTACGTTATGTTCAGGCGCACTTACCACGAACTTTAAAGGTTGTCCTTTTTTAAAGGCATTTTTGAACACCTATCATAAGAATCATAAGAATGGCCATCTTAAAAACACGCCTATTGTACCATCATTAGCGCCCTCAAGGATGGTCTTGCCTGTGACAGAGGATCTTCAGTCCACGCACACCCGATATAAAGGAAAAACCAGGGCCAAGACATAAGCAGAAGCAACTTCAAGCAACTTAAACAACTCTAATAATGAAACTATATCTAATATTTTATCTCATTTTGTTACACAATTAAATTCCCTTTTTACTCCATTAATTTCACTTTTATCCACACTCTTAAACTCATTACTATCCAAGAATATCTCCTCTCCTTAATTAATCTTCCCCGAATCTAAAATCATAACCATTATTTTAACATTAATACCTCTTGTATACCTTCGTTAATTACCATCAATTTCTATTGCCTATATGTGGTATCTTAATTTCAATTGATTTATGTAATCACTATCTTTAATTGTAATTGTCGAACTTTAATAGTTACTAATGGTTCTAAAAAAAAAAAACAATTGCTTTACGATATGTCATGTTTGATAGAACGCCAGTTGAGTGATTCATTGGATTCCTTCCTTCAGTTGTCCACAAATGAAAAGTTACGAAAAAAGCAGTAGTTGAAAAGTTATCAAACATGAATATAGACATAAAAAACTGTCGTGGTCAAGCTTATGATATTGCTTCAAATATGTCTGGCATGTATAATGGTTAACAATCACAAATTAAACAATATTCTTCTAATGCTGAGTTTATCCCTTGTTCAGGTCATTCTCTGAACTTGATAGGGTCGAATGCAGCCGAATGTACTCATGAAGGAACAAATTTTTTTTTTAATGCTCAAATGATTTATAATTTTTTTGCATTATCTACGTATAGATGGGAACTTTTATGTAATTTATATAAAGATAATACAAATTGTACACAACCCACTCATCTTAAAAAGTTATGTACTATGTAGGTGGTCTTCCAGGTACGATTTATGCATAGCTCTTTTATGTGGATATGACGAGATAAAAGATGCTTTAGAAACTATTTCAAATGATGATTTATAGAAAAAAGAAACAAAACATGAAGCATCATGGGCGTAGCGAGTATGGGGCAGGGGTGGGCAAGTGCCCCCCCCCTGCACTACAAACTAAATTGTATTTCTTATATCACACGTGTAAGTTTTACGTTAAAATTGAAATATTAAATATGATATAAGTACATGAAGTCTAAAAATAGTTTAGTGGGACCGAGTGATATCTACACGTGTAATCGTTTTATATTTTATCGATTAGTCTATCTAAAGATTATTTGAATTATGAGTTAAACGCTAATCGTTATGTGCTTTATACAGTGGCGCAACTTGATAATAAGGGGCCCATGTGAAAATGTCCAGATTGGGGCCCTTACCTGCTAAAAAAAAAAAAAATAGTCATAAACGATATTAGGTACCTTATTTATTATAACTCTAAAAATATTGTTTTCTCACATGTCAATATGTCATATAATTATTTTTTAAAACTGTTTAATTATTTAAAATTTACATAATTTTTTTTATAAAATCAAGTATAAAAATTCATTTTTCTTGTTTTTATGGCAGCAAAGTCAAAAATTATTTTGTTTATATCCAAGTCAGCTGTTTTTTCTTTTTCTATGTTTAATATACTGATGTTGGAAAGACGATCTTGGCCAATTGAGTTTCGCAGGTAATTCTTTATCAATTTTAATTTTGAGAAAGATCTCTCTGCCGAAGCAACTGTTACGGGTAACGTTAAATAAATAAGACATGCACTTATTACATCACTGTATGTAGTGCTAAAATCATTTTCTAAAATAAATATGGCCAGATCTTTTATATATTTTATGCCTGAAATATTTGCAAACAATTCTTTTATGGATAATAATTGACGTGTAAAATCTGGACTTATGTCATCATGATATAATTGTACAAAATCATAAGAAGCTTTGACTATTTCTTCTTCTTTACTTGAAACTAATATTGATGGATGTAGAAAATGGAAATGGTCATTAACTTTTTTTAAGCCTTCAAATCTAGAATTTATTTGAAATAATACTGTATCTATAATTGGTAAAAATAATTTAATTTTTAAATTTTCTTCCGTAATATTTAGTCGGCGATCTCCATCAATCTCATCAAAATGTTTGATTGCAAATCTTGTTCATTCTATTCGATAATTTGTTGGAATGTCCCAACTTTTACATAAGTTTTTGGTTGTTAATAATACATTTTCATAGTCACATCTTAATCTTGTAATAAAATTAGTAGCCTCTTCTAAATTTTTGCAAGCATTAAATAAATTTGTATTTTTTTTTTGCATAGATTTTGATATGCCATGTAATGGTTTTAAAATATTTTCCCATAGGCACAACAAAAAAACAAACTCCATTGACTCCATTTTTTTTTTTTAAAGACATACTAGCAGACCTTTCCTCTTTTTTTTGACTGGTTAATGATATATTTGATAAGGATTTCAAAACATCTTTAAATCTTACTTTTAAAGGATATATTGACTCATGTCGAGATTCCCAACGGGTTGGACAAACTTTTTTCAATACCTTTTGTTTAATTTTACTAGATACATCTTCTCCGAAAGCAAGAGTTGACCATCTGGGGGCACTGGAACTAAAAAATACAAATATTGCCTGAACTGTATTAAAGAAATGTAAAGCTTTTTCAGTAGTCTTAACCGCATCTGATATAACTAAATTCAAGTTATGTGAGCAGCAGTGAACATAAAATGCATTTGGAACTATATCTCTAATTCTTTTCTGTACTCCAGAATAAATGCCACTCATCACAGCTGCTCCATCGTATCCTTGTCCTTTACACTTTTTGACATCCAGTTCCAATTTCAATAAAACATCAGTCAATAATTTTTCATAATTTTTGGCTCCATGTTGATCAATTGCAAAAAAACCCATAAATGACTCTTCAATTTTTAATGTTCTCAATTCATAGTCAAGCACTACATATCTAATCACAACACTAACTTGGTCAATTTTATTAATGTCTTGTGTAGAATCCATGATAATTGAAAAACACTGGGCATTTTGTATTTCCTTACAGAGTAATCTTTGTGTACTTGTAGCTAATATTTCAATTATTTCATTTTGCACTTGCCAACTGAGGTACTTAATTTTTTTTTTTTCATCATTTAACAAATTGTTCATTATTGGATCAAACTCTGATAAAAGCTTTATGGTCCTCATAAAATTTCCTATAGTAATAAAATAGAATAATTATGTACTTTTGTTTTAGAATACATTAATAATTACAATATTTTTACATTAATAAATTCATAATATGAATATATTTTATTCACTAACAAATATATTGAATTAAAAATTAATATTTTAAGCCTAAGGCCAAACCTAAACGAATAACATTAGAATTTAGAATTTCTTAATAATTTATGATTTAACTATTTAAGTTAATTTATTTACCTTCACTTGTAGTTAAACCATCATTATTTTTATGCTCATGTCCTCTGAGTGCTGTGTTCCCAGCTGTTAATGATAAAATCACTTTAATTATTCGTGTTAGTACTTCCCTCCAATAGGTAGCTTCATCTGAATATTGTTTTTCTGTAACTTTGTCAATTGTAAAATTTTTTTCCCAGTTATAACGAATCTTCCCAGCATCAATATGTTGAATGGATTTCTCATGCTTATCAATTTTAAATGTCAAATGTCTCCAGTCATCAACTCCATTAATCCATGCAGTATTATAATAAGAATATTGTCGGTTGGCAAATAACCAACATGTTTCACAGTAGGCTACATTCAATCCAACTGAGTAGCACAACCAAAATCTTTGAACTTTAATACCAGATTTTAATGTCATTGAGTAAAAGTAGGAAGAGAATTTATAGGTATTACCATCTTCATGTGCACTACTAGGAAAAGCTATATTTGGTCGACAAGGCCCATAAGCCAAAATAGATCTTTTAATATTACTATCATTGATATTTTCATTAAAATGAACTCTATCAGTTGGATATTCATTCTTTAAATTCAATTCTATTATATAAAAAATCAAAAAACAAAAATCAAAATGTTATATTGTTATACTAAATAATTTAATTTATATTTACCGTTGAATCTTGCATTAGCTATTTGTTCAACATCAGTAACATTAACTACTTCAGTATCAACAACTTGAGCAACAGATTCAATTGATTCACATTCACAATTGGTATTATTATTATCTGTGTCGCCAAAACAAGTTATGTATGAGTATGATGGTTACCTACATAGCGCTTTTACAATATTTGCAACAAATTAATTATTATTATTTAAAACATACCTTTGACAGATTTTGTGTTTAGATTTTCATGAGATGTTTCTGAATCAGGTAATTGTGGTTTTATAAAATTATCTAATGACCCTTTTAATTTTTTAAGTTGTTCATCTTTTTTGAATTTTAATTTTCGTTTTTGAGCCCCACTTAAATATTGCCTTGAAGCCATTTAGTTTTTACTCACAAAAAACAAATTAAGTAATGAAAAAAATAACTGACAACTTCAAATGTTTTCAATAAACTAAAACTAAAGACATGTAGGCAGCAAGGCAGCTATATTGCTATAACCAATAAGTAATAAACTAATCCTATAATATTATCTATCTTAATATTTAATATTATTGTCGGTTATCAATACAAGTATTCTATAAATAGATAGGTTTTTATGTTTTATTATCGACAGCCGTACATAAATTGTCCTGACTGATAAGAAATTTCAATACTCTATTCACTATTGACTCTATACCCGCATTGTGATACCCACTACCGATTATAGATTACCATTGCAGATTATAGTAGAAATATCATACAAGAGATCTCGGAAATTGGGGCCCCCAAAAACCGGGGGCCCCTGTGAATTGCACACCCAACACTCCCGATAATTGCGCCACTGGCTTTATACATTAATATCAACAGCGATAGTGTCAACAATCAAGTGCAGCAGACAGCAGTACGTGCCGTTCTGTGTTCGCGTAAGTAACGAATATA
>NW_019101150.1:0-14811 GCF_001856785.1 Myzus persicae | reverse complement strand
TAAAAATATGCAGTTATCCATATTTTAATAATTATTATTGCTTGTTGTCTTTTACAGACTATGACAGACTGTAGTGGTCAAGTTGACAGTGAAAATGCAATTCAGGATGAAAGCATTTTGTCACGGCATGAATAAGTAAGTTAAAAGGGTACCTAATTAATTTAAGTTATGTCTTAGTTTGAAAATGTTATGTTACATTTTATATGTCTATTTTAGATTTTGGGAAGTAATGATGTGATTACCATTAGTACGAATTCCCCCGTTAATATTGGCTGCTTCAATGAAACATTGTCAACGTATTCTATAGTAAGTTTTTTTTTATTAAAAATGTATTTTCATAATCAATTCATTTGTAGGTACTAATTAAATAAAACTATTTTAATTTTGCTCAATTTTATTAATTCATGTATACAGCAATTCAATTAAGGTATCTTAATTAGGTAGTTTCGTAGTATTAAATTCACTATAAATATAGTTTATTTTTTTTTTTTTACAAGGAAAAAGAACTTGAAAAAACAAGAGCCGAAGTGAAACGTATTCAAGTTGAAAATGAAAATATGAAAACATTTATTCAGGAAATGTCAAAAATTGAAGAAGAAAAAAGATTAACTCAACTGGAGATTGAACGCTTGAAAAAAGAAGTTCAGAAGAGTAATGAATTGTTACATAAATTCCTTAATGATGATCAAATATCGGCCTTAAGTACACCCACTCGGCAGTGGGCTAATGACACTATTGTAATGGGCTTAAAAATGCGGTTTGCGTTAGGAGTCCATGGTTATGAGCATCTTAGGCAAACAAAATATCCTCTTCCTGCATATAGTACGCTGACAAGGAGGCTACGTCAATTTAAATTAAATTTTGGTATATTTACTGATTTGCTTGAGCCACTGAAACATAAAGTTTCCTGTATGGAGGAAGGTGATCGGTTTTGTGTTATGTCAATGGATGAAATGGAGATAAATCCCCAGATAAGTTTTGATAAAAATCGCCACAAAATGTTTGGGAATGTTACTCTTGGAAACTCAACCAAAGAAGGGAACAAATTGTTAGTGGTTTTAATAAGAGGTGTAAAACACACATGGAAGCAGATAGTAGGTGCTCATGTAACTGATGGTGCTGTAAATAAAGAATCATTCAAAAAGTTCATTTTTGAATGCATTGATTTTGTTGAAAGTTGTGGTATACAAGTTACATCTTTGTCATCTGATATGGGGAACTGCAATAGAGCTCTATGGACAGAATTGGGCATACAAATAAAAAAAGAAGGCGTTAGAGAAAACAAGTTCTACCACAATGGCCATTACATTTTTATTACCCCCGATGTGTGTCATTTACTTAAAAATTTGAAAAGTGCTACATTAAAGGGGGATATTAATTTACCTGTAACTTACTGTGAAAGTAATAATCTACCAACTCAAATTATCAAAGGTTCTTATATTTCTAAGTTGTGGACTGAAGAAATAAATGCCGGAAACGAACTTAGAAGTTTACACCACTTGAATCGTAATGATATATTTCCTGATAACTTCCAAAAAATGAATGTTGGAGCAGCTATAAGATTCTTTTCTTTGAAGACTGCTGTTGCTCTTGAGTTAGCTGTAAGATTTAAATCGTTACCACAAGATGCTTTAACAACAGCCCACTTTATACGACTCATTTATGAATGGTTCACATTAACAGCCTCAAAAGTTAGTAAAACGTCAATCACCAAACACAACAAAGATTTGAAATATGATTTTTTAGAAAAAATCATTATATTATTTGAAAATATAACTATTGGAAATGGTTGGAAGCCGTTGAATGTTGGTTTCATACTTTCATCTTTATCTATAATAGATATCTCAGAAACTTTATTCACTACAGGCTTTGACTTCATAATTTGTCATAGATTTACCCAGGATGCTATTGAAAATATATTTTCGCAAGTTCGCCGAAAATCTGGAGCTACACCAACAGCAACACAATGTCTTAGTGCCTTAAAAATTATTTCTGTTTCTCAATTCATTTCTGATATAAAGAGGAGTAGTTATGTAACTGACAGTGACACATATTTAATAGATTTCTTTCACAAGTCCAACAACGCAAGTGTTTCCAGTAATTTGAATTTAAATGAAAAAGTAGGGCTTCTCACTTATAACCTACCTAGTAATACATTTGAAACAAAACATTTTAATTTTTTAGCAACTTTTATAAGTGAATTTGACTTAAATTATTTGTACCACCTAGCTGGTAGTACTACTAATATGCTATTAAAACATTGCTGTGAAGAGTGTCGAATTATGCTTCAGCAAAATCTACCTAATGATAGTCAATTCGGGAATATGAAAATATACACAACTCTATTAAATCAAGGTGGACTGAAGCATCCTTGCATGGGAGTACTCCAAATTATTTGTAATTGTGAATTACTTTATACCAAGTACAAGATGTATATTATACACAATTCATCTAATAATTTAATTAATAAAATTGTTAATGATTTATCAATTGAATTCCCAGCATGTATTAAATTCTGTAATATCAAACAAAGAACTGTAAAACACTTTTTTACAATACGATCATATTCAACAGTTAATTTTTCTGTTAACTCCAAAAAAAAGAAAAATATGTATGGCACAGCGTCTGCCAAAAAATGGAAATAAATAATATAAGAATTTAAAAACGAGACATATTTTAATTGTTTAACTGTAATTTTTCTAAAACTTTGTTTTTTGTTGTAGTTTGGATTAGTATTAAGTATAAAGTGTTTTGTTATTTATTTATTTTTTTTGTTGTTATTATATATTATGTCAAGGGTTGCTAACACTGTGTTTGAAATAATAAAATTAAAAAATAAATACATTTTAAAAATAGTTGTTTTATTTTGCACAGCTTAATTTATTTATTGAATCATCATTTACCACAATATTCATAGTTACCAAATAGGTATATAAATTTAAAATACATACATATTTAAATATAAAATCGTTTATGATGCTGTCCCAAAAAGCAAGCTTGTGATAATGGATGAGTTAAAAGTACAATTTACATGATTAGTTATAACTTATAATATTTTAATAATACTAAACTATATGAAAGTCTAAAATTAATGAAGAGAAAAAATAAAAAACAAATTTAAAAATAAATGTTAGATACAATATAACGCATATAAAACTAAATTTCTAAACTATTTAGATCTACAATATTTATGTAGTTCAAAAATTGTTTTTTTTTTATTTTGGAAAGTCGATACATCAATATTTAAACTTATAAGGAAATTAATAACTAAAATCAGTGAATCATACTTTTTTAATATATATTTTTATGTATTTAGTAGATAAAATGTAAGAATTTTAGAATCTGTAAGAAAAATATGGCTGGTACCTACAAAGTTAATAAAGAATTTGGAAATCGTTCTAAGCTTGCGCATATGATCCATATATGAGGCATTTCCTATATATTTGTTGACAATATTCTATGAATTATGGCCTTACCTAATATTTCATAAAGTAAAAAAATTATATATAAATGTTAAGGATACAATTCAAAATTTTACTTACCTAATTTTAATAAATTTGTATAAAATTGTTTTGTTAAAAAAATTTGTTTCAAAAAAAACTAACGAATTATTTAACTTAACGTTGTAACTTAATTTTTTTAACTCGTTAATGCTCAGCCTTGCTTTTTGGTCGCTTTTATGATTAAAATTACTTAATCACTCTTTTTATTATCTTTAACCACTTCCAGCCCTGGTAATATCATCTAATGTTTCACAAACTATTTGTAATTTTGTTTCCAATAATTTCTTTTCTCTTTGTAACAACAATAAGTTATATTTGTTCCTCTCTTATACTTTCGAATAAACAGTATTGCCAGCTTCGTTAACACCCAACTGCTAAACAAAATACAAAAACAAATAAATATAATTACATTGATATCAAACTTAAAAATATTTCTGTTTATTAAAGTTTATACCTGTAAACTCCTTTTCAAAGTAGTATTTTCTTGTTGGACTAAAAAAAGTTTTTGTCTTTCTTTTAGTAATGTTGAACCATTTACAAAATCAGAATCTTTCGGTTCACAATTTCCATTATTGGTTAAATCCATTATTTATTTAACTACCTATAGTGGAATTTCAATATTAAAACTGATCAAATAAAATACTAGTATTTACAATCAATGATTTTACTTAGTTAAGTAATAATATAAAATATTTAATTTACAAATTTCCGTCCAAACAACGTTACTCAATGGTCCAAAACTCAAAATTCGGGATAATCAAGTTTTGATAAGAGTAGTTTAGATAACTTGTGTCGCAAAATGGCGGATGATCATACCCACTTCTTTAGTGCCTTAGTTCACCACTACACGTTCGGTGATACGAATGACGTTTATTTTATTCCTTATTGACAGTATTATATTATAATATAAAATTTATAAAATATGTTTAAGTATAATAATAATATGTCTGACGTGTGTCCAGGCCCACCCTAGGGAGAACACATTATATCGACAAAAATGTTCTGATGAACTCAAGACTAATGCATTTAAATTTGATAAACAAAAAGAAATACATGTATAATTATTGCAAAAATATTAAAGAAAAAATATTGGACAATTTTGATCTCTGAAAACCTCTCATAAATGTTATTTTATACTAGTTTGAAAAATATTAATTTTTAAATATATAAAAGAAAAAACATTTTCTATACAGTATGTAATTAAAAGTGTACCTAGTAATAATAAATTGAAATAAAAACTATATTTTATTCTTAATATCAAAATGTAAAATATATATAAAAAAAAAAAAACAAAATATAACTACTGTTATTATAATAAAATTAAAAATTTAAATACTATTATAAATTCAACAAGTTATAAAAGATATTAAGATAGTGATATTTGCGCAGGGTATTATGTTATATTGTGGGTATAAACTATAAACAGTTAATACCTAATCAACTAAAACTTATCAACTTATAATCAGTGATTGAAATGACATAGGTACCTAGCCAAGTTTTTTGTATGAATATTCCAGACATATTATTCATGTTAGAATGTTAGATCATAATAAAATATTTATTGTATGTAATATTAATATAGGACTTCTTATAATTGAGCACTTAAAAACCCTTACGCTAAAAACACATTTAAGTATCAAAAGTGTTTTAATTATGATACTTAAAACTAATATTTTTCCATATCAAAAAGATAACCTAATGGTTTCTAAAACAATTTTTAAAAAATTGGACATAACTTTTGGCCATTCACTTCTCAGCCATCGATAAAATATTTGCATATTATATTATTAGTACTTAGTTCACAATGACTTGATCACTTATTTTATTACTTAGTATTGAAAAAATAAAATGTACCTACCTAAATCAACATTTAAAATATAAATATTTTTAATTACCTGTGTGCTCACTGCTCAGTGTTGTAACCTGTATAATATTTTCAACGGTATTTTCAATAGTACGACACACGGAAAACAGACAACAGTCATACACTCATACGCTGGAATATAAAATATGTAATAATAACATAATAATAATATAGTGATTCGTTCGATATAACATACCGTCTATTAATTTCGGTCGCCGTCGGCCGTCGTGGCGTCGGAGCGACACGACGGTTCTGGGAAATACGGATAATTTAAGAATTATATCAATATATTTTTGTTACCCATCAGATATTGCATTTGTATTTCGTAATCGTATACTCGTGTCTCGTATTGCATAATATGCATTATAGAACTAATAGTGAATAATAACTCCTTTTTTTTCGACAACATTTATTAGATAAAACCAGACCGGACTGGACCAGACCGTGATTCTAAAACTTATACAGAAAAAGACCGATTTAATATTTTTAAATTTTGGACCGATCCGAACCAGACCAATGTGTTTAATACTTAGCCTAACCAAAAAAAACCATTAACATTGGAAATCAGACTGCAATGGACTGGACTTCAATGGCGTTTAATGTAAAAGACCGATTTAGACCGGACCGCGGTCCGGTCCGGTTCAGTCCAGACCGGTCCGAACCAGACCATGCAGAGCTCTAGTAAGGTGTAAGGTTTAAAAAAGTTCCATTTCATCCGCATATTTTCATTTTTTTTACAAATTTTGTATTTTGTTCTGATACTGTAATAGATTTATTAGCAGCTCTTCTGTGCCCATCTCTCAGACTAGTCCAAATTTGTTTGCAATTTTGTACTAAAAAATAATAATATTAAACTTTAATGAATGAAATAGGTACTATTTTTTTTTAAATTTTAACTGGTGTTGACCAACAAAAAAAATTGTTATTTTATATTTAAATTTCAAAAATACCTGGTTGGTTGATTTCATTGGCAATTTCTCTCCACAGCGATTCTTTACAATGATGGTCACTATATTTTTTTTCACACATATCGTATAACGATTACCTAACTAATTCAATGAACATTTCTGTATTCATTTTATATACTTAAAATTACTTAATTTTGTATTAAATCTCAAATGTGTACACCTCAGACACTCAGTACGTTATTTTGATTATGAACTTATGCCATTCATTACTAAAAAACCCTTTTACATCGTCGATCGTCGTCGATTTGACATGCCAGAGCATATCGCTGCTGTAAAGCCCGATTCACACTGTTACGGCACGGCACGGAACGTCACAGCACGTAACGGCACAACAATATATTATATTATTAGTTTTTATGAGGTAATTCACATTGATACGAACGACACCGCACCGTCACGTTACAGCACAGACCGGACCGACCGACCATCATCCGAAAGAATGTTTTGACGGTCCGGATCGTGCTGGTTCGTGTCGGTACGTCCAGTGTCGGTGCAGTGTGAACACAGAACCGGCAAGCAAATAAAATAAAAAAAAAATTTGATTATTTTTATTATTTTAATTTATATAATTAATTACGTTTATTAGAAATAAAATAAAAAATCGATTTTGTTGAACACTGGTTTTGCGTATTCCAGTTGTTTTTTTGTTTTCCCAATTATTACGAAAAGTACTATGCTTCTGTGCATTTTTTAGTTTCGACCACGTACAATATAGATATTTTATATTTCTACCAGATAAAATATTAAAGCACTTTTTTTTGATAAAAAAATCGTCATCAGACAAAAAAAAACACATCTCTGTAAAATAAAGACATTCATCCCTCAGCTTAGAATCTAAAATATTTTAATGTAGGTAGGTAACAAATGTACAAAAACAAAAATTATCTCTTATCTTTTTAAATTTATTTAAATATAAATGACAATTTAAAAACAGGTATAGCTATACATAATTCTAATTTAATTAAAAAAGGGTTAAATCACTTTCAAATTATAAGAAGTTACTATGGTAAATAAAGTTATAGTAATAATTAGTAACTGATTATAAATAATATTTTGATTTAATAAAATATAATATCAAAATTAAAACATTTGTTTTTTGTCAACTTAATTACGAAAACCAAATATTAAAAACAAAGTAGTTATATACTAGCGAACTATTTTCATTAGGTATTAATTTTTTTTAAAAGATTTAGATATTTAGAAAATATTAAAGAAAAGTTACATACTCTAATCACTGGGTTTTGTGTACTTATAATAATTATTATTTGCAGGATAATCGTACATATTGAACTGATTTGGACCTGCTGCAGTGTTCGTAATATTTAAATGATCAGGATTTTCTGTGGAATTTGTGGTTTGTGATCTAGCGTGTTGAACGTTTGGCAAATGATTTAATTGAAGTATGGTAGGAACGGTTTGTGTTTGCATTTCTGGTAGTTGTTGCAATGAGCCCTGATTAGAAATAGTTGATTGTGGTTGTGTTTGGTTTTGTCGCAGTTGTTGTAATTCTAGTTCAGATATAATTTGAAAAACTTTAGTTTTCGCTATATGTTGAAAGTACGGTGAAAACTGTTTGGCCGTTTAACACATTGACGAAAATAATTGGTCCATAGCATCTGACTTGCTTGTTGTTGGGTTTGATTGTTCAGATTTTTTTTGTTCAATGATATATTTCATAAGAGTAGATGATGCAGTCTCAGGTGGTTTCAATGAATTGGTTTTTTTAATTTTTTTTTGTCTTGGTTGAACTGGAGCGGGTGTATTAAATTATGCCTCTGCGTTTTGAATAGTATTTTCAAATGAGACAGAATTCTCACCTTCCACTTGAATTTCCTCATCATCTGAATGAGATAGAACTTCATCGTCGTCATCAGTTACCACATCAATATTACTAATGGAATCCCTTTCCTTCATATTAGGTTTTAAAAATTCCATTTCATCCGCATACTTCCATTTCTTTATATATTTTGTTTTTTGTCCTGACACTGTAATGGATTTTTTAGCAGCTCTTCTGTACCCATCTCTCAGACTGGTCCAAATTTTTTTGCAATTTTGAACTAAAAAAAAAAAAAATTAACTTTGATGAATGAATTAGGTGCAATTTTTTTTTTAGATTTTGACTGGTTTTGACCAAAAAATAAAATGGTTATTTTATGTTTAAATTGTAAACATACCTGGTTGATTGATTTCGCTGGCAATTTCTCTCCACAGCGATTCTTTATGAGGATGGTCACTATATTTTTTATCGCTCATATCGTATAACGACGATCGTTCCCGAACTAATTCAATCAGCATTTCGGTATTCATTTTATTATTGAAACCACAAGTTACTTTTAATTGAAATACCTATCAAATGTGTACGACTCAGTACGTTGTGATTGTGACTATGAACTTGTACAGTTCAATACCGAAATAAAAACACCAACGACACCGTCGTCGATTTGACATGCGAGCGCGTGTCGCTGCTGTAATTTGTCCTGCAGGAACACGTAATATATATTTGTTCTTCTGGTTCGAAGCTATAAAAGAAAATTAGAGTAATATTAATTAGGAATATTTCAATCGTATACAAGGTAGTGTAACAGATAAGCTGGCCACACACGGAGCGGTTTAGCCGCGCGCGGTCGCGGTTCCTATCTGCATCAGTGTCCGCGACCGCTTCCAAACTTAACTTACACACGAGGCGGATTGACCAAGCGCGGACGCGGATTTCGACCGCTATCACGTCCGCGTCCGTATCCGCTGTTTGTTTACACACGAGGCGGATTATGAATGCTGTTATGAATGAAAAAACCGCCATAAATCCGCAGCCGTTGATGGACGAACCGCTTCGTGTGAATATGGCTATTGGAAATCCATAGTTTAATTTTAGCTGGCGGACGCGGTCGACCGCCCGAAAATTGAGCAAGCGCTATTCGAGGCGGACGATTCGACGACGCTAGTAGTTTTACTTCGTTTAAATATACCCATTTAAATATAGGTGTTTAACCTGACCAAAAAAAAACTTATGCTACTTTACCCTAGGACAACATTTTTTTTTAACATTTTAATAGTAAATAATTTAAGAAATATGCCCATGTCCGCAAATTTCTAAAATTATATTTTGAAAAAAGTTATTACGTTCCAAATGAATTTAATCAAAATAAATATTGAAATTTAAAAAAAATTCTAAAAAATAAACTACTCGTCTTAGATACATGTTTTTAACGTAAAATTTTTTCTTATAATTAGATTCACAAATTGGCTAACTTATCCCAAAAAAATGTAGTTAAATAAAAAATCTTTTAAATTCAGTATTAAAAAAAAAATAATAATTTTTTTGTATCATACATAAATTACTATAATAAAATACTATAAATTATATATATATATGAAAAAAAAATATTCATTATAACAAAAGTTATTGCATTAGTCAGTTCTTTCTGTTGCACCCTGTATTATAAAGTGTCATAATATCAGAGTAGAGAGGAGTTAAAATTCATAATGAATTGTTTGCGATATTTAAACCAGAATATCAATATGTAGGTTTAATACAAAATCGTAAACAATAGGTATACATCGTTCTCAGACACACAAATACTCCACTGCACGGAGACTATATGTCCGGATCCGGAATTCCAATCTATACAGCATGAATAGATTACACAACCTTGTGAGATTTCTTTATTTAAAAATCCAGATACCTTACAGCAAAATTGAGGAACAGGAAAAGTCATTTGAACAAAAAATATTTCTTACAAGTTATAGTATGCGGACACTTAGGTATTCACAGCCAAAGGTGAAACATCAACAGTTACTTGTCGGGGAAGGAAAGAGCTGTACATAGTAAAAATTAGGATAATTTTCAAATTATTAAAATTCAATTTTTTAAGCTGAAATTGATGAAGTAAAAACTATCTTCATAGCGCTCTGTCCCTAGAAAAGTACACCAACTTAGTTATCACAATAGATATCTCTAGAAACAAATTGCTGACCAACTAAAATAATAAAACAATTTTATAAACATCCTTAAACAGCTTTTTTTGCTAAATCGTATAGTAACCCAAGATATTTGTTTTGAATTAAGGGAATGTATTAGTTTTCTCATATCTGCATTCTATGCACCATCAACCGGACCAACTTGGGGCATTTTTAAAACTATATTGTAAATAACATTAAGATAATTAATCTAGATGTATTTTCAATGTAATATTTTGTTTTAGTTGAGGTTTAGTTTATTAATTTCTTTTATATTTTAACCATTCAAATAATTCATTCTATGTTTTTTTTTCATTTTTTGCTTGCCCCATGTTGTACTGAATATCGACAAAATAAAAAATAAAAATGAACACACCATAGTTAATTAGAAACTTGTCAATGATTTTATTTGTAATTAACTGTCACCATAGGGGGGCAAATTTCATAATAATAATTCTCGGTTCATAATGATTAATTATGTGTTGTGTAATGTACATGTGCATTATGCACCTTGCAGACCGTACGCCCGGTCCATTAAAATCTTAAGGTTAGGCCAAAATACTGATAGTTTTCGCTCTCCATAATTTCCAGTGGTGTAGTTTTAAATATTTTTCTGGGTATACACCTAAATTGAGAAATATTTAATACGTGGGGGGCTCTGCCCCCCACACTCCCCGTACACCAATTGAATTAGATTTATCTGTTATTCTAAATTTATTTAAATATATAATAATATATGATTCCATTATAACAAATTAATTAATTTATTATTTATAATTTATAAAATTGTCCACAGTGATTTTTTGTCTGTTTGTTCTTCTAATGGCTTCACTTTCCTTGAACGGTTATCATCGGCCGATCTGTGCTGCAACAGCCAGCTTCCAACATATTTGGGTTCCATATACTAAGAGGTGGCCCATTTATATTTATAAACATAAGATTTGATATATTTTTTATTGTCAATTTAGATCTTAGATCAGAACATATAATATTCATTAAACTGAATCCTGAATCGTTCGCATTCTGCAGTAGAAACTAGCAATGTTTTTATTAGTATATGTAATTCCTGTATTTCTTCATTCATTGTTTTGTTATGAATAAAGTTTCTCATTCCTTGAACTAGTACAGATGTATTTAATAAAAATCTATGGCCCAATTGTTGTATTTCATTTTCCCCATATCTTATATCAACATCTATTGGCCATATATTTTTGTTTAAAATTTGAATATTGTTTAATATTATAGTATCATTTTCATTATTGTCGATTAAACGGGAATGTAGATTATTACATACACTTGTTATGAATTGACTTGGGTTAATACAAATTAATTTTTGGTTATTAGTCAAACTGATTGTTTTGAAAACCATAATTATTTGAGCTTCCTTTGCTTCTGAAACATGTTCTCCATCCTTAGTCTTAAAAGATTCTAATACTCTAATGGTCCTTTTAATAAATTGATCTACTTGTAATAATATAATTGTATGACTCTGCAATTGATTAGATAAATAAGACAATTCCTTGAGAATATCACACATAAGTGCCAAATCTAAAACAAATTGCGGACTTCCTAATTTTTTATATAAACCAGTATACTTGGACTGAGTTTTTTTATCTTTAGTTGTGTCATTTCAAGCATTATATAAGTGGTTATATAAAGCTGGAAATATTTTCCAAATCGCTTGAACTGCTGGCCACCCATCTAACATCCAGCACATTGCCAACTTTTAAAAATATCATATCTAGTTCAGTACATATCGTTTTAAGTTCGTTTTGATTTTTTGGTGATCTGTTGTATAAAGCATAAAGACTATCCAAAAACGCTTTAAAATGATTCGTGGCAGTTACATCTTTTACTGAATCATGGACAGCTAACTCTAGTCTGTGGTTCATACAATGCCAACTAAATATCAAAGGATATTTATCTTTAAGGCGTTTGGCTACTCCATTTTTTTTACCTAGGAGAACGCTGGCCCCATCACTGACAAATGGCACCCAGTTTTTTTGAAGATATGTTTCATCAAAGCCACATTTATGAAGGCAGGCTAGTAGTTTATTAACAATATTGACAGCTAATTGATTATCAAGCTCAACAAGATCCAAAAACATAAAAATAGGATCATCATTAGATATTGCAGATTTAATATAAACAACCATGCTTGTCTTTGAAATCAAAGTTGTGGATTCGTCAATAATTACTGACAATTTGGCATTACAATCGATAATGTTCTTAACTAACTGCTCTCTCATTTTAGTAGCAATATGATCTATAATTGGAGTAGCAGAGTATCTAGAATGTAAAATTGATCCTAAAGAAATTCCATTGGCTTTTTGAAGTTCAATTAATTTAAAATGATCGTCAAATGGCCTATTATATTTAGTTATGTAATATGCAGTTCGGAAAATATACTTAGTACTAACATGGTTTTTATGTAACTTCGCCTCAAAATTTTTTACAATTTTTTCAGATTCTTTTTCTTTTTTTATTTCATAAGCATGTTGATGAGCCAATGAGTCAGAATGTTTTTTTACTTTATTTCTTAAGATAGCCAACCTAGTTTGTTTTTTTAGATGGTTGCCTTCATCAACTGTACACATACTCCATTCTTTACTAATTTCAACACCTCTCTTCTTAACTGTCTTTAACGTACCAATTTCTTTGCAATATTCACAGCCAATTTTTTGTTTTGAACAAAATAACCATGGATACCTTGATTTTTTGTCAATCCACTGATCAAAAGTCCACACCACTGGCCATTGATCTTCTATCTATAAACAATTTTTAAATAGGTAATAATAATAAATTTAATATACTGTTAACTATTAACAATTTGTCACTTTTGTTATAAAACTTAGGTATTAATGCAGTGTTCTAAATACTTGTTATTTTTGAAATTATAATAAAACATACAAATTAAATACCTATTAATCTTAACAGTTTATAAAACCATCATTTAGTTTAAAAAATATCTAACAATAAGTGCTATAAAATGTTTCAGTAACTGTAGCTTATGCTGCTAATTTATTGATTATCATATAAACTTTTTTATATACATTCCGTTATAAATATAGTAAATTAATTTCCAAAATATATAAGATAATACAAAATATAAAGTGATTTTTTTACCTGTGTTACACAATTATTGGTAGATTCAGCTTCAGTATTAATTGTATTAACATCATCAGTTTGAATTATTTCAGTCTGTTTACTTGTCAGATCATTAATAATTTGTTTGTTGTCACTTCTAAGGAACTGTAAATAATCATATATAATGTAAATAATAATATTCTATACCTGTATAACGTCCAACTACAAGAATATAATAAAATAACTTACCTCGATACTATTTGGCTTTGCTTTTGCTACTTTTGAAAAGAAATCATTTATGCTTCATTTTTTTACTGTTTGATGCCATATTGCCGTCGTAGTAATATTAATTCAATTTTAAATATTTGTTTTATTAAATTAAATATTTAAATATAATAAATGACAAGCAATAAGCATGTATCATCAATATCTGGTACCTAGTCCCTGCCTAACTTATTATGTTTACTTAGTATTCAATGTTCATTGTTTATAGTTTCTTAATAATTTCTGATGATAAATGAATAAGCCACGAGTAATTTGTGAAGTTATGACGTTTGGACAATTTTAATTTTTCCTATTTCTTATTATTTTATAATTCATCATAATCACGGATTATGATGTATACAACCGTGATCATAATTAACTATTCTGATACCCCAATATTATTCTCTTGGAATAATGATAATAATATAAAAAAAAACAGAAATTTAATGTTTATATAAATAATTGTATACAATATTGTACATATATAAATTGTGGTAATATGGTTATCATCCAAAAGACTACGGCCGTATACCCGCGTATTTGTTTTATTTTCTTTCCTATACGCATTTAAGAATTTTAGCGTTTTGGGTATACGCCGTATACCCGCGTATACCCTCCACTACACTACTGATAATTTCTAAAAACCGTTGACAATATTTGTTAAGTTTAAAATAAAGAAGACATTTTTCAGTGGGCCCCCTACAAGTCACTGTAAAATAAATTAATATTTACACAGCTAGAATAATAGGACAAGTTACAATATTAAATATTGCTTTTTACTATCACGTCATAAGTAAAACGTCGTATTCGATAGGGATGTGCTTGATATATCGATAATTTGCTTTGATAAATCGATATATTTTGATATTTTAAACATATGATAATATTGATATATCAGTGATATATCATTGGATAATATCGTCAAATACTATAAATGATAATACGAGAAGGTCAATGGTAATCAGTAGCGACATACGGAGCCCTCAGTTGTACTGTTTTTGCCTATATCCAAGGCGTAATTCGTAATTCATATAATAAATACCGCCAAAATGTTAAGTGGCTGTAAACAAAAATGACTATTTTCTCGTATAAAGATCAATATTTGTTTTGTATAATACAAAAACGTATGAAAAATAAAAATGTGTTCTAAAAAGTCATGTTCAACAAA
>NW_019101149.1:0-15041 GCF_001856785.1 Myzus persicae | reverse complement strand
CTAACTGAAATTTTAGATCGATTGCGACTTTGCAACTACTTCGACAAACGCCACGGATTGCATTATAATTTATACTACGTCAATATGATAAAACCATAGATACATAGTATATTAGAAAATTGTATATCAAGGAGGTCCGTGCTTGAGATTTGATCATTAATATAATGAAATTATTTATGACAATAACCAAAATAGTTAATAATTTTAAAATTTAAATTACAACAATATGTAAAGTACCTATTATTTTAATAATTAATTAAGGTGGTTTTTAAATATTCGAAGCACAAGCATATTTTTTTATGAGTTTATAAATAAAAATCTTATTGTAAATAAATGTGATTACTACTTTTTAGATTTAACATAAAGGTATTCAGTGCCCAATGTATCACATTTACCGTACATCGACTACCTATACCAACTATAGTTTGTAAAATTCCAAGTTAAATCTTTTCTCTGAATACTGCCGAGCACGAAATTAATAACTAATATTTTTTGTATTAATTTTGAGTGCATTGGTTAGGTACATTTTAAGCTATTCAAGATTATTTAAAATTTAAAATTTCCTTATTTCATTTCCAATAGATATTCAATTATCAGCAGAGCGACTTTCCCAGCTTTATAAAATAATTTGATTGTACGACGGCGTCACTTTAATTCGCGTTTCGACCACAAGCAGACGGCATAGTAATATTCGCATATTACTCAACGTTTATATAAACTAAAAATAAAAATTGTTGAATTTTGCAGGACATAAGGACTCCCGTTTACTGTACTACTGTAGTATTACTAGTATGTACAACACTATTTATATCTATTTAATCGTATAAATATATTATTATTCTGCGACCTGAATATGCAGTCGTCGTTTGTACTACAAGCGTATTTTTTTGTGTTGCACGCTCGGGAACAAAAAATATGCCCCTACTTCACCCGGGTAGCAAATTGTCCGTGACAATAAATTTTAATTTTGAGTCTAAAAAGTAAAATATGTAAGCCCCAAAATGATAGGTAATCAAACTTACGTATACTCTTCGTATATCGACTGTTTGAGGAATATATAGCTGTAAGGACATATTATCTGGAGTGCAAACGCCATATCGAGGAACTTCTTTCTTCATCTAAACCCGAACTGAAAAAATAGAGATTTTTTATAAAAATTACTTGAGTGGAATGTAATATGTGAGCAAATGTTTATTGTTGCCTTACACATTTCTCCTTTGTTCAATGAAATTGTTAGAATTGTGAATCGTCTCCGACGAGTGACGACGATCAGCTTTTGCCATAGATGATAGATATTATATTATAATATGTTGTTATCAGTTTTCGAGTTTTTGAATTCTTTGGATGACACGATACATTTTTTATTTTAGATTCCGAAACATAATATTATTCGGAGTTTTTAAATCTATACAATTCATAACACGGAACTCTGCGTACAGGCTATTTAGATACACTACTGTCACGAGTCCATTTTTTTGTCCAGCATCTAACAATATTGTTTTTAGTCTTAACGGATAAACTATTACATAATATAAAACTCTAGAAGTGTCGAGACGTGAAAAAAATTCAAAATTTGGCTTTGATATTTACAGAAGTAATAAAAAAATGGATACTTTAATCGTGAATAAAGTATTTTCAATGACACATTAGAGCCTAGAGTAAACATAATTATTTTCCTAAAATCTAAGTACAATTATTTTAATGATAATATAGATCTGTCTACCCAACTATAAATACCATTATAAACTCTTTATTATTTCATTAATATTAACAATTAACTTCAATAAATTTTGTTTTTTTGTTTATAACACAGTTTGTGATTTTTAAGCATTGATTGAATTAGAAATAAACTAGAAGGGAATGCAAAAGCATAAAAATAATTTTTTTTTCAAACTTGCTTTTCAAATATTTTTTTTTAATAACATAAGGTATTCCAACTTCTTTGTGTAACACAATAATTTTTTTTCTTCAAATTCAGAAACAGAATATTATTTGTAGTATTTAAATCTATACAATTCTTAACACGGAACTCTGCGTATGGGCTATTTGACCACACTACTGTCGCGAGTTCATTATTTTTCCTTGCATCTCACAATATTGTTTTTAGTTTTAAAGGCAAGACTATTACTTAAAACAAAACTCTAAAAGTGTCGAGACTTGAGAGAAATTCAAAACTAGGCTTTGAAATTTACAAAAGTAAAAAAGAATTTGGGTACTTTTATATCGTGCCCATAATATTCTATGTAGGATCGGCATTAATGTTTTATTAAACTATACTATTCTATAAATAGCGTGCAGTCACTGATGTATTTGCTAAAAAAAAATGGGATTATATACTAGCTACTACAATACTAAGTAATTAGTAACCACGATTAACTATAGTAATAAGTTATTAATAACTAATAGCTATGTATAGGTACACTATCTATAGCCGTGTACTAAGGCTTTCACTTAAAGGTTTTACTCAAAGTATATAATTTTGTAAAAGAAAACCATGACAATTTTAGGTTCCTACCTACAGACCATTTAACGGCTTAACATTAACAGTTACTTTAAAGTTTAAACGGCTTTAAACTAATTGAATACTAGTAATTAGTATTGGAAAATCGCTTTTTCCTGAACAGTGTTCTATATAATACATACTTATATCATAATATTGTATATTATACTTAATTGTAGTCCTTTTAACTATTAATATTACTAATATTAGTATTATGGACTTAATTTCTAAAAGAATCAAAACAGTTTTAAAATTTTACCAGGTATGTAAAATGCTAATATAAATAATTTATGAAATTTTCAATTGTCTTCGAGTATTATTTTTTGAATTACAACAAAACAATAAAATCGATTTTGTCAAAAATTGGTTTTGCGAAATAATTCCTATTATTCATTTATTGTATTGTTTTTCCTAACGCTTTCAAAAACTACTGGGAATTTTCACCTCCCGAAAGAACCAACTACATTCACTTTTCTATTAGAAAAGATCCTGATATATGGTATATGACCTTTATATGGGCTGAAGAATGAAGCTACTAACCGTCCCCGAGTCTTAATGAATTTACTGTTAAAACTTTAATTGAAAACGGTCTGGTAGTTATTCTGAGTTTATTAAGAACAAACAAACATTCATTTTTCTATATTAGAATATTAGATAGTGTTACAACTGTCATGGCTAACAATCCATTATATTAAAGTCTTTACTTTAAATAAATAAATAAAAAACATTAGATAATAAGTTGAATACCTACTTACCTAGTACCTACTAACTACTATAATATAATTGTTGAAAAGAAATAATTGTGTTTCTAGTAAAAACTAAAAAGAAAACCGGTTTGTATAAATATACAATCACATATTATGTAGGTAATATAATATAGGTAGGTAGGTAATTAACATTATACTATACCTAGTCTATTCTTCAAGTTAACATTTAATCAATTGTATAGATGGTGACATGATAGCGTTCAAATTTACAAAAGTTACCTATCGGATGTCTTTTATGTAACTGCATTTACCCAACGAAGCCATACCAACTGTATACCTACATATTTCTCATTTCTCTTCGTTATTCATATTGATTTCAATGTCATAACCCTAAGTGTTCAAATTTAAACAGCACTCTCCTATTATGCTGTAAAAATAAATTAAAAATAATGGCCGTTGCAAATATATTAAAAGCATCGCTTGTTGTCAGTTGTGTAGTATTAATTTTGTTTTTTATTATGTCATTCCAACAGTTAAACAGAGACAAAGATAAATTCAATAAATTCATTAAAATGTATAATAAGAGTTACATGAACGATACGGAACATAATATGAGGTTCAAACACTTTAAGGTGAGACAGTAACAGTATGTAGTACATTATACAAGTATTACTTATAAATAATGGGATATAATAAAATTGTATTACATAGTTTTACATATTAGCTACTGGGTTGCATAAATGATCACTTAACATTTAATGAGTCAGTAAAGAGCTAATGACCCTTAAAGACTTAAACACGATTTGAACTATGATTTGTTAAATGTTCATTCAATTTTAGTGAATCGTGTAAAAAATATATTTTTATACAACTTTAAATAATACATGTAAATTACCACTTTAAATTAACATTAATTTGATAATTTTATTTTAAAAAGCAGGTCCATGCAATGAGTATCACTGTAACTTGGTCTACAACTAAAGGGTTTATTATTATAAAATTTCCTATTTGCTCAAATAAGGGGGCTTGGGGGGACTTTGTCCTCACATTTTAAAAGTCAGTGTCCACTCAATACTAAGCATATACCATTTTTAGAAAATATTTTAGGAGGGGGCTTTATTCCCCGAAAAAAATGGGTTATTTTCGCCTATGTAACTACTTAGGTACCTATAATGAATAATGATATATTATTAGAAAAGAGACTGTATTTAAAAAATATTAAGATAGTATTTTAAGAAAATTATTGTTTTGTACTTTTATATAGCATACCTAGGCGTACAATAATATATTCATTTTCAATCATTCTTTCAGGAATCGCTGAAAACTATTCAACTTTTGAGTCAAAGATGTTATGGCTGTACCAATTATGGAATCACAGAGTTCTCAGATTTGTCAACAGAAGAATTTACAAAAATATACCTTAATTCAATTACTTCAAGGACACCGCGTAGTACAGGAACTTTTAGTATGGTGAGATCTAAACGATCTATTACAACAGCAACCTTATCAAGCATTGACTGGTAAATACCTAGATAATAGAAATATGACATTTTTATAAGTTATAAATAATATAATTTTTTCTAATAAGTGTATTAAATCATAATACTTATTTTAAAAATAACGGTTATAAGTTAGATTTGGAAAATATAATTTTAAACATATTATTTTAGATTCTGAACGAAGCAATGAGTATATTTATTTTAAAAATGATGAGTGTTTTTTGTATCTGTGTACACGATAAGAAGTCGATATAATTCTTTTCAACTTCAGTAATTTTTTTGGTGAAAAATTCAAACCTAGTTGGTGCATTCAAGAGGTCAAAATTGAAAATTTCCAGGAGTTTTCGAAAATCTTAGTATAAAACACAATTCGTTACAGCTCTGATAATTTGAAATATTTTAATAGCAGTGTTATAAATTATTATAACCATTTTGACATTTTGCAGTAGCTACTATTTATTTTTTTAATAATTATAACAGTTTATCTACCTAATTATTAATTAATAAGAATGACAATATCGATAAGCAATTTTTTGTGGCGAAAAAGTAACGTAGTAGACAGAAGTTATTTTATATTATGAGAGGAGCAGACAATGTATTGTTTTTTCAATGATGTGTGTTTTTTTAAAATATTTGTTGTGCACATGTACAGGAGAAGTACCTACCTATACATACTCGAAATAATGCTTCAATTTTCAACTTTGGTATCTTTTCTGGTGGGGAAGTGGATCTAGTTGT
This sequence comes from Myzus persicae, assembly GCF_001856785.1. NCBI lineage: Eukaryota > Metazoa > Arthropoda > Insecta > Hemiptera > Aphididae > Myzus > Myzus persicae. The sequence goes on along the minus strand of NW_019101149.1, from coordinate 9,597 downwards.
TACATTCAGGAAGTAAAACTAAACAATTTCCAGTAGTTTTCAAAAACACTGGGGGGGGGAGATGGTCAGTGGACTACTCTCTGCTGTACATTTTCAAAATGATAAATATTGTCAAAATGTAAACTTTAAATTCTTATAAAACAAAATTATACCAATGTATTTTTAATATTTTTCAACTGATATTGTAAAAATATCTCAGGAGCTTTGTAATAAATTGTCAAGCTTTTTGACGTAACAAATAAAATTGTACTGACATTTATAAAAGAAAAACTAAAAAAAGTTGAAAACTATGTTCGTAAACTGCTTACGAGTCAAAATTTTGAAACTTTCGATACAAAAAGAAAGTTTTATGAATTTCTAACTCAAAATATAAAATGTTCGTGATTCTTACGAATTTTGTCAACATTTGAATTTCAAAGGCCCATAAAAAATTATTGTGGACTTAAGCTTAACTTTTTTTTTAATATCCCCTAAAAACTTACGAGTTAACTTGTACTACATTTTCAAGTTTTTTGATCGAGTGAAAATTATTTATTGACATTAGTTTAAACAAAACTAATAATAATATAAAATTGTATATGCCTTTAAATATTTCAATAAGAGGCAAAATATATTGAAATATATACACACCGAAATCGATTTTGACAAAAAGACAAAATTTAGTTTCCTGCCACATTTAAAAACAATTATGAATTTTTACTTTTAATTCCCCAAAGTACTAACTAGATTCAGACTAGAAAATTGAAACATTTTTACTGCCCTACAGTTTTTTTTTCATAGACATTTTAAGTTCTAATTTAAACAAAGAATTTTAGTCGTTTTGTTGTAAGTTAAAAAAATATTATTTTTGGGTACAATAATTTGGAATTTTGATCTCTCGATTGCACCAATAAGATTCAATTCCTCGCCAGAAAAGTTGAAAGATCGATTCATTATTTCAACATTTTATCGTTTTACCCAGACTCAAATAAAAATAGATTCTTTCGGAACCCGAACCCCCGCCAGCTACGCCCTTGATTAATTATATCTAATTAAAATATGTGATACTAAAAATTATAATGGTTTTAAGTAATATAATAATACTATAATGTATTTAGTTAAATAATGTTAATATGTAAAAATAGTAACTATAGAGGGTACCTATAGTCAGTACACTTGTACTTACCTAATATTTATTTTAGCTTAAGCAATATTTGTTCTAAAAAAATAATAGCATTACAGTAACTTTATTTTTTTTCAAGGCGGGATAAAGGAGTTGTGTCTTCTGTTCGAAATCAAAAAAATTGTGGAGCTTGTTGGGCAATAAGTGTGGTAGAATTGATTGAATCTGTGTATGCCATTAAAACAGGATTGTTACAAACATTTAGTGTGCAAGAAGTGAGTAATTTAGAATAGCTGTTTTTCATAACGGACAAATTAATAATTTTAGTTTTGGTAAAATCGTCAAAAAAAATTATTTCATTGGAAATGTATAACAGATTTCATGTTATAAGTTATAAATTATAATAAATAGGTAATAAATACATTAAAAAAGCAGTTCTAAATTATTATGTTACACAATTATGAAATTTTTTATTATTTATTATTAGGCATAATAATTGTTAACATTGAACAATTAAATTAATTTAATTAATTAATTAAATTGTTGCATTTTTGCAAAATGTTGGTACATTCGACAAATCTATGTATTTTTGACAATTATTGGTATCATATTGATGCAGCATATTTTCACATATATGCAGGTTTATCTATATGTCGTTTTCCTTGTTTTTCACCTATAATTTAAGTTACATAGGTAGCTTAGAGCATTATTTAGTCATTTTAATAACATAATTGTTTAAGTCTTTGAAACATTATTAGTGCATAAGTCTATTGATTACCTAACCTACCACTATCATTTTCAAAAATCTATAAATTCAAAATTCAAAATTTTATTTCTATACGAAAATATACCCATTTATAATAAATGTATAACTATGTAATTCTATGTTATTGTGTCTTTATTGTTTTGTAAAAATTGTAAATAAACCTTTTGTATCATGTAAGATGTTAGATTGTTCGGGAGGAATAAACCAAGGATGTAAAGGTGGAAGTGTTGTATATTTACTCTTATGGCTGGTGGAAAATAACATTACTGTGTATAGAGAAGAAAATTATCCAACTGTATACAAAGATCAGATGTGTACACTTGATAAGTGCGTTAATGCAATTGAATCAATGACAATTTAAAAATAATAATAATGAAAAGTATTTTGTTACAGAACTTTTGATAAGGGAGTAAAAGTAAAATCATTTTTAACACTGAAGTAAGCCATTACAATTATATATTACATGAATTTGACTCAATCAAATACATATTGTACCATGATATCCATTTAGCTTGATGGATCGTGAAGATCTATTGTTATCCTATATATCGAAAAGCCCAGTTTCTGTTGCTCTTAATGCATTGCCGTGGCAGTTTTATGTCGGTGGCGTACTCAGCCAATGCGATAACAGTATGGCCTCGTTAAATCATGCAGCACAAATAGTTGGGTACAAACTTGGAGAAAATCCATATTATATTTTGAAAAATTCTTGGGGAACTAATTTTGGCAATGATGGATATATTCACGTAGCCATAGGAAACAATGAATGTGGTGAGTTATCTTAAATATTATGTTTTGTTCAGTAATATTTTACATTCAAGTATGTTATTAAATAGTTCAGTAGATATGAACATAGTTGTGACAGTCCACACAATAGGCCATGGCCCCTTTAAACCGGGCTTGAGTCATCGCATGTTTAACAAATAGAGACGTAGGTTTTTTTCTAATTTCAGTGCTATAAAATTGAAAAAAAAAATAAACCTTTTATACTTATTTTATCTATTGTCATACCTAATTTATTGCTAAATGTATTAAAAAAATAGAAAATAGTTACACAGTTAAAAAGTGTATAATTAATAGTTAATGTATCTAGCTATTTAATATTGTATTGTATTAATATATTAAAAAATATTTTCAGGAATTGGATGGGAAGTTGATGTGGTCACAAACGTTGTGTAGCCGTAATATCAGTTATTATAAAACTTATTCTTGCATGACAATGTATTTTATTATTTTTATCTAAAATAATTTATCCAATTAAAATAAGTACCTGTTGAATAATTGACTTCATGACCCACTAAATAATATTATACTGGATAATATATTGCACTTTATTATTACTAAATTACAAATCATATTATTTATTGTACTATAATTTGATATTCTATAATTGTAGGTAACAATTATTGTTATGTATACAATTATACAATACGTATATAATTTAAAATGTATTGTAAGGTAAACATATTTATAGAGTGCATGATTTAAATTTTTTCCATACTTTAGTAAGTATTGGTATCGGGAGAAGTCACTAAAAATATGTTTTTGAAAACAGTATGTTTCATAATGTTTTTAACTCTTTCCAAAATACAGTTTTCTAAACCAAATGGTACTACTAGTGCAGTATCATTTGACAGATTAGAAATGCAAACAAAAAAAGATAGTAAGTATATTATTGTTATGTTTTACAGTAGAAGTACATAATCTTAAACATTTACACTTTACAGTATGTTATATAAATAGTATACATAAGTAGCCACCTATTGTATATTTGTATGTACTATGACAGATTTCATATCGTAATTAATTAATCCTAAAATATTTTTTGTTAATATTTGAATATTTCAGAACCATCTCACGAAACAGAATGGATAGAAGAATGTAAATGTGTTATGATATCTGAATGTTTATCTGATGAAAATGATGCATCCATAGACATTAGAATAATCACAGTAAGTACTGTTATTATTTTTTTATACTTCTGTATAATATGAACATTTCATTTGTCTTGATGACATTTTTTTTTTAATATTTAGAAACCAGATAAATGTCCACCTGGAAAAGTGCATTGCTGTTCTGACCCATCGTTAGAAAACCCATTACTAATGTGTGGTAAGGTAACATTGCAGAATATTGATGGGATAAAAATCAGCTCTGATCAGGTACATAGAAAAATATATTTATTGTAATTTGTAATTAATTCATTAGTGTTTCATAAATTAGTACAATATGGAATATGGTACATTTTACAGATCATTCACTTAACTACAAATATTTTATACTTTTCCTTTTGTTTAACAATAGTGAAAACTTATATTTCACTAAATGTATTAGACAGAAATAGATATTACCTACGTTTTACAACTAAGATTTGTTTTAAATACATTTTACGATAGTTGATAAAATAGATTAACTGTTGTACCTATATGTTTTTTTTTGTGTTTTATGTATATTATGTTGACTGACAGTAGCATATTTACCGGGGGAGGGGGTGGGGTCCAGGAGTAGTGGACCCAACAGAGCCCTCAACCCCTCACTCCCAAAAAGGATAACTACAGATATTGAAATTTTAATTTGATATTAAGTTATATAGTACAACGTAGATGGTGTTTATACAACGTTAAGTATAACAATAAATAAATAAAAATTTTCTAATACTAACCCTTATAAAATGTTAGAATTAAAAAAATTGTTGGGCCCCCAAGAAAAAAAGTTTAAAATACGCCACTGTTGGCAGATTTAAATACGCCACAATAAATATGTTTGATATATTAATATATTATGATGATATTGTTAAAACTATTATTTTTAGCTTTTTAAATACTGCACAAGTATTAATATATAAAATGTAATCAATTTAATTTATTTTTACTACAGGCTAAATTTGGAGAATTTCCCTGGCAAGCTTTAATTTTAACAAATGGAAATTCATTCGTGTCAAATGGAGCGTTGATAGACAATAAACATATACTATCTACAGCTCATTTTTTGACTAGTTTCTCAAAGTAATGTAATACCAAATATTATATCTAGAACCTACGACTACTTATATATTATGTTAATTTTCAGTATCTTCTATCTGCAATTTGATAATTTTTGAAATAAGATATTAGTTATAACTGGGGGCCGGAATTATATTCTTTTAAAATCGCCAAAATAAGATGTTAATATTCTCTTAAAAAGTTGAAAATATTCTTCCAATATTCTTTAAAAATCATAATAAAATATGCAAAAAATATGCTTTTTTATTAATTTATTCTCATGAACTAAAAATATGCATTTATACGCAAAATAATACAAAAAAATTGATTAAATTGTATTAATAAGGTATTTTTAATAAAGACAATTTTTGAAAACAGTTGACAACTATATTTTGTTCCATGTGCTCTGGTGTCATATTTGTACGGCGCGCGGCGGTCTATTAATATGTTTGTATACGTGCTAAAGAACGTTTGATGCCAATTGAAGCCACGGGAGAATTTTGCAAATCAGTAATCATCATAGGCTGTGAAAAATTATCTCTAAGTTGAACTTCATCCGTTCAAAACTTTAGCTACCTTTTTTCAAAATGATGAGCCATCGATTTTTTGTTGAAGTTGATCAATTTTTATTTTTATTTTTATTTTATTTCCATTTTCTCTGGGTATTTTTTTAAGTAGACCAATTGTATTTGAAAGGGTCCGTGCAAGAACGAGATAACTCCATTTTTCAAAACTTTTCAGAAAACGATAATGTAATTTTAAAAATATTTAAATAAAGATAAATATAATTTGGAAATTAATTTAGATACATTAGACCACGATAAAAAAGATGCTGTAGTAATTGATTTGATTTTCTTAATTTCTTTGAGATGATAGCTAATATTAACCTACATTTTTGGAGTTATCTTGTTTTTTGGCCAGAACCATGTATTTATTATTTATTCATAATTTGTTTTAATACAAAAAAAATATTATTATTCATTCTATATTTTAGAAATTTGTTTTATTTATTGAAATATGATTTTATGAATTATTTTCAGACAAAAAAAACAAATTCTACTTAAATATTTAACTGTACATATCATTTTTGGAGTTATCTTGGTTTCGAACTTTTTATTTATCCATTTTTCATCAATTTGCATAAAACGAATAAAATAGTATTATTCATTCTAATTATATATGGAAATTTGTTTAATTTATTTAAATATAACTGCATGTATCATTTTCAGACAAAAATATAACATTTATAGTACAAAACAAAATAAATTTCACCCTGCAAAACTTTAATAAAAGTAACATAGTTATATAATCTGTTAAAATATGTAATGGTATATAATGAAATCATGTTAGCTTATAAATTAGTAATATTACATGTATAGGTAGTTAAAATTATTTAGTATGATAAAATAATATACAAAATACAGTGTAGACAACATTGGGTGCAAAAACCAGATAACTCCGGAGTTATCTGATTTTTCAACGGAAAAAAAAACCAGACAACTCCATTTACTTTATATCTCCTATACGAATGATCGGAATTGTCTCGTTCTTGCAGAGATATACTCGTAATTTTTTTCTTGATAATAAACAGCTAAAACCCCATTTTTCGAAAAAAAATGAAGTTATCTCGTTCTTGCTCGGACTCCTTTATTTTCAATTAGATTTATCGAATTAACAAGTGACACATTTGTGACAACAACAAGCGACTTTTCTAACCTCTTGATCGATATTTCAAGAACAAAAAAATGGGCCTTAATAGATATTATATCTTTTTCTATGGTTTCTAAGTCAAAAGCTGTTTTACATTAAGTATGGATTGACTGGGAAATTGTTGACTCCTTGCTACTTATACTCACTTATTCCTTTATTACAGCAGTACATTACTAATTAGGGCATAATGATCATACGAAATACGATGGTTATATTACGTGTATAAATATATAATATATCAAAATCAATAATATCATATCAGTATATCACTATTATCCAACGTATAATTTACGCCACTGCAACAAAAAATATCGAATATCTATAAAAATGTATCGATATATTCTCTGATATTCTTTATTATACAAAATATTCTTTTATCTTGAAATATTTTCAAAGATGCAAAAAAACTTTTGCCATTAATTAACCTGTTTCATGATTTGTGAAGATTTCAAATCCCCGTCTGACTGCATAGGCTCAAAAAAAAAATATGCAAAAGAATATAATTCCGGCCCCTAGACATATAACATTTAACCTTTAGAGGTACCTTGACCCTCCTCTTGGATCCGTCTCTGGGTGAGACGTCCCTCTGCGTATATATGAATATATGACACAAAAACAATTTCGATGGTTAAAAAAAAATAAAAACGTTTCGGTCGTGTGTATTACAGAAATTTCAGCTCTCTAAAAGTACGGTTGGGCGACTGGGATATCTACAGGGACGTGGAGCCACGGCCTCATGTTGAAAGGCCCGTGGCCAACATCGCGATCCACCCCGACTATTCGCCGTCCAACATGCACAATGACATCGCGGTGATCACTCTGTCTGGCCCTCCGGTGCCGGCAACCGACCACGTGGGCCCTGTGTGTTTGCCGCCGAAATCGCCACCAGATACCGTGTCACCCCGCCGCCGGTGGACCGATTGCCAAGTGTCCGGTTGGGGTGCGGAGAGCTTCGACCGGCCGCGGTACCCAGGCGTGCTCAAGAAGGTACCAGTACCTCTGTGGGACCTTCAACGGTGCGTCGAGAGTCTCAGGACCACGAGACTCGGTGCCACGTTCAAGTTGCACTCGGGGTTCTTGTGCGCTGGTGGAGAGGAGAACGAAGATGCGTGCAGGGTGAGCGAAATCAGTGAATTGCAATATGATTGTTACAATACAGACAGGCATGTTAATTTGAATATTTTCTAACACTATTAAAATTTCCCAAAAAGGTAGGTAATGAGTTAATTAAGATTTTAGTAATTATTACTATATTCACTATATTGTAACCTGTGGATGTATAATTTAATTAACAAACTATTAAATAAATCAATTCATTTACGACCGCATTCGATCTGCAATATTCACGTACATATATTATTATTGTATACCAATATAGGTAATAGGTATAAATATAGTTATACTTATATAATACGCCATTATGGTGACATTGATAAAAGATATACATTTTCATCAAATTTAATTTCTAAATTCAATAAAATATTAGGCATTATAAAGGTATTACTTGCCTAAGGAAATATAATTGATTGTATGATATTTTTGAATTTCGGTGAACATCGTTTCGTGATATAAGTACATTTTTGTAACTTGGAAACAAATTTCGAATTTTATGGAAATTATAAGTTGTACTAGACAATTTGTAGTATATAATAGATAGTTATTTATATTAACTCAAAATGTCGCGGTCGGCTAGGTAATAAATTCATTATTCACAACTTCTTTTTTTCTCTGTTCATAATCTTAAATAATAACTCAAAACAATTTTTCGGCATTTTAAATTATTGTTAAATCTGTCAGTCTAACTCAATTGTATTTGTTTTCCTTTTTTCTCCATTTATTTTGATCGATTTTTCTTGTTTCTTTGACAAGTGAAAACTGTCTCCTCACAGACCTCACGAATAAAACTTCTTGGTTTTCAAGATGTTTATTTAAGGACACTTTTAAAACGATTGTAAATTTGTAAGGTATATTTATATCAAATTTTGCCCGGTCGTTGGGGAACTCAAATTTCTACTTTATATGCTGTATAATGTATATTATTGGTATAACATTATCTACGACATACATTTAACCATTTAAGACTATTTTAATAAAATATTATTTACCGATGTGCTCTATGTATAGGGTGATGGAGGTTCGCCTTTAGTGTGTGAACATGATTCAGTTTCACATCTCATTGGTCTCGTATCTTGGGGAATTGGATGCGGAAGTCCATCAATACCTGGTGTTTACATTGATGTCAGCACGTATATCACTTGGATTGAAAAACAATTATAAAATGAAGAAATTTGGTTTTTTTGTCATAAATATTATTTTATTAGATCTAGTGAGGCAAAATCTAGATCCTAACCCAACCTAAGACCGATTTGAAGTTATTTATGCTATTCTGTCTGTACATTTTTAATAATAAAAAATGTATTAATTTTATTGTTTATATCTTTATTCAGTATATTTCTTTGATTAATTGAATTTCCACTTCATCGAAATATTTAGACTAATTTTATCACAATGCATAGAGTCTAAATAAAAATAAAATCAACTATTTTTAAATATTCGTCGTAAAAAAGTTTATAATACTATCATTAATAAAAATAAATTAATCCAATAAAATTAATAAAAATAAATTTGCTTTATTTGATTAATTTATTTTTATTCATTTTACATTATAAATTTATTTATTTATTTTTATAAGATACTAACTTGTTATCAAAATTTAAAAACATGTTTTTAAAAGTTTAGCTAGGGTAAAATTATAAAAAAAAAATTTGATGGGGGGTATGGGCGCCAACAAAAAATGAATTTTAAGAATCAAAAAAAAAAAATTATAAAAAAATATGATAGAATTTAAATTTAAAAATAAAAATGGGAAGGGGGGCATGGGCGCCCGCAGGCAAATGAATTTAAAGAATGAATTAAAAAAAATACTATGAAAAAATGTACATTAAAACAAATGTTGAAGACTGCAGTCTATAATATCTGCAGTATTTAAGTATACTAACCTAAACTCATAGCTTTATGCTAATTTATGCTTAATTATG
>NW_019101148.1:0-15335 GCF_001856785.1 Myzus persicae | reverse complement strand
AAATCTTTAAATTTTAATCTGTCAATCTAATGTTTAAAATTAAAACAGTTATTACCAAAAACAGAATCTGTTGATGATTAATTTTTAACCATATACAAATTTTATAAAAAACAAATAATGGATAAAACTGAGGGGTAAATACCTGACAGAAGTCTTGCACACCAGATTACTGATTTCAATGATTATACCTATGATTACCCATGATTTACTACAAAGATTACCTATGATTACCCATGATTACCATCACCTTGTACATTGATTACCCCCAAGGTGTTTACCCCTCGGATAAAACGTATATTGAATTCAGTTCTCACTGTAGGCCGTAGGGATTAAAATTATATTTTAATTATTATATCTAGTAGAATAAGAGTGATAAGGGTAATTATTTATTAATTTTATATAATTAAACATAAATATACATAATATTTTATAATACAAGGTATCCAAATAAGGCAGACAATATTCATTCAAAATATAATTACTAGGGTATCAACTTGGTTTTTAATGTATAAATGCTAAAAGTACATTCATTGTAACTTTAAATTTACTTATATTTATATTATAAACACTTCTCCAAAAGGGTATCCCATAACTTATGATGGATTGAACCAAACTTAAGTTGACCAAAGTCATAGTTCTTAATTTAGGTAATAAAATATTACTGAAAATGTAAAAAAAATATTTACCTACACTACTGTTGATTCCATTTTAAATTTTCATCTATAAATTACCTAAATATTTAACATAACTCAAACATTATTTTGTCTAGAAATTAAATTATTACACATACCTAATTTATACTTGGACATATCAGTATACAATTTGTTAATACTAAAATACAAATAACAAGATTGTTGTAGAGAGTTATTATCTAACCACTGATTAACTAAAACTAAACCAATGTCGGCTTTATCATAGTGTATATCAATAGATTTATCATTATAAAGTAAAACAGTATCATCCGCAAAGCAAATCATTACCATCAAAGTTTAAATTTAACAACCCATTTATATGAATTCAAAATAAAACTGTATCTTGTGGAACGCCAAAAGTAGTTTTTAATTCTTTACTAAAACTACTAGGTATCTATTCTAACCACTGAAAAAAGCAATATATTTTAAGGACATGTTTAAAGTTTTCATTGCTTATTTTATTTGTTTAGTCTTGGAGAGATTTAAAGACAAAAGTCTCTAAAAAGGCATCCAGTCTTAGACATGCCAAAAGACAAACTGGAAATAAAACCATCGAGCTTCAAGAATTGAATGAGTTGGATAAAAAAGTCATGGGGATAATTGGTCACGAGTACGTTGAGGGAACTGCATGTCCAGAATCATTTCCAGATGAAGTGGTTTGTCATTTGATTTATTGTTTTTAAGTGTTCTTAAATCATCTATTATTTAAAAATTATTAAATTTGTTTTTCAGTCTGATTCTATTGAAGAGTTGGCTAGAGGTAATACTAGCATTTTAAATGTAGTACCTACTTCAATTATTACAGAAACACCCGCAGAAACATATGGTTAGTTATTGTATACTATATTTATTTATATTCAGTGGCATAAGTTGGGGCAAATTTTAGGGGTTGCAAAAGTTCTCAAAATATCAGATCCATGGATGGCTTAACACGTCCCCCCTCAATACCACCAACCCTTTTTGACTGATTTGCATACTATGTGTATACACATACCTATGCAACTATATTTTCTAAAATAGCATGTCAAAATAGACGATTGATGTAACTTATTATGATACACAATTTAATCTCCGATGTCTGTAGCCCTATTTACGTATTACCTAACTAAAGGTTACTCAAATTTTGACTATGCAATTTGTATTACTTATAGAATATTGTCAAGATGATGATGCAATATATGACAATATAGAAGTATTAGAAGCTTCCATCATAGACAATCCTTTACCTACTGATGCAGCCTCATGTAGTCAATCTGAAAATCAACTTATCACAAATGTAAAAAAAAAAAAAAGTAAGTAATTGTGAATTTCCTCATATACAATTATTTATCTAATATTGTATTAATTTGATTTTTTATATTAATAAAGATGTTAAACTTAACACTCAATTCAGTACAGCACGTGAAGTATTCACAAATTTGGCAACCATAAACAGTCAGCAAATAGAGGTTAATATTAAATATTAAAATATAATAATTTTACAAATAAATTAATTAATTACCCTGAAATTTTTTAGTTGATAACAAGTACCTTGAGTACCATAGCTGAAAGCAATCATAGAATGGCAGATGCTATGGTCAAAATGGCAGAGAATGATGACAGACGAACCCAAATGGAGGAAAAATTGTTAGATTTGTTGTCTACCATTTCTTCCAAATTAAATTATAAGTGATCATATTACAACCTTATAAATTTTGTTTTCATTTTATTGTTTTATATGAAGTTATCTATTTTATTTTTCGTTTTTATATTTGTAAGGAAATACATTTACCTATTTGTTGTAAGTACCTAACTATTTGTAATATTCTTTACCAAAAATAAGTTATAATACATAATTCTTAATAATTTTGTTTTTGTTTTAATAAGCAACATAGTTTATTGTTTTTTTTTTTTTTTTTTAACATATTTTGTATAAAGAGTTTATATAAGTAAAATATTTGTTTAATTATTCGTAATTATTCATTTTATGCATCACCATCAATATACCCAGGAAACCAATCTTGCATTAATTGTTTTTGAATACGCATTGCTACAGCTCTAGGGCCTCCCCTTATGGCAACATCATTTTGTGGCAAATTTCTTTCAATATAATTGTTGATATTCCTGTTGTCAATATTTTCTTCTTCTATTGGTATACGGTAATGGATGCGCATATTGTGGAGAACTGCACAAGCATTTACAATTTTTCCTGCCATAACGGGTGCATACATTAACACCCGTTGATAGGAAAGGCATCTCCATACACTTTTAAACACCCCAAAAAATCTTTCGACAACATTTCTTGCCTTACAATGTTTTATAGTATATTTAAATTGTCGAGTGCCTTCTCTGTAATGTGGAAGTGGAGTCATTAGCCATGGCTCCAATGGATAGCCAGAATCACCTAGAGTAAAATAATATTACATAAATATACAACTTATATATTATTATATAACATTCAATTAAATTACTTTATCAATATTCAATAATTTAGTTAACTTAAAAATGAGAAAAATATTTAAATTACATTTTTTTTGTAAAATTATTACCAATGAGCCAAGTATGACGTTCTCCCTGATTGTAATGATATTCCATTGCACGACGAATGGGTGATGTGCTCCAGACATATGAATCATTTCTAGCTCCTGGATATCTTGGATTGATATTTAAAATTTTCAGTTTTGGGCTGACTATCTAATAAATTCATAAATTAATTAAAACATTTTTGAACTATTAAAACATTTCTATACTTACTGCTTGAACATTCAACGAGTGATTTCCATGATGGTTCACATAGGCTTCTTCGTGATCTTTAGGTGCAAGGATATTAATGTAGGTACAATCAATGGCACCAATAGCACCTTCAAATGGTTGTGGTGCATTTTTAAATTCTTCACGTGCTTTATTTCTATCTGCATTTGTCATTGGAAAGGTTACCCATTTCCTTAAGAGCCTATCATTTATAACATTAGTCACACTATGAAGACACCTACTAACTGATGGCTGACTAATGTTCAAATCGAAATGTTCACCAGTAGCCCGTTGATAGCTACCTTTCGCATAGACATAAACTGCCGCTAATACCTATAATCCAAACAAAATAAACATGAATTTGATAAAACTTTGTATGTTATTTTATAAATGGACGTACGAAAGTACCTTTTTAAATTTTAAACTATCCAAATCAAATACGTAAGAACTGTAAGAATAATAATATTAACTATAGGTACCTACCTAGGTTTGGTTTTTGTTTAAATCAAGAATTTTGTAATACTTTAGTCTACCTAGGCATAGAATTCTATTATTTTAATAAAAAAAATTACCTGAATTTCCACAGGTATTCCAGAGTTTCGCTCACGTTGAAGGAAAGGTCGAAGAGTATTGGTTAAGTCCATGGATAATTCAGGACTTAGACGAAACACATTCATAAATTCTCTTCTTGGCAGTTCATATGGATTTTGAGTGTCACGTAACATCCGTCTTTCCATCCGCCTCTCAACTAGCCTAAGTCTTTCCTCTAATACCTCCAACTCATATCCCAAAAAATACAAAGCCATGTTTTGTTTTGAGTTTTGATTTAAAACTTTTATATACTCAAATACTCAATGTTCAAAATAATAATTAAGAAGGTTAATAACGTTTAACGATTACAATATAACATTCGATAAGGCTTAACGGCCCTTCTAAAAGGTCCGATACGGTATCGAATATTTTCGATAATAATTTGACTGTTAACGATTAATTTCGTTATCAATTATTTAGAGAATCGCTCATTTATGCTATTGTCGATAACGCTCACTATCGATAGGTTAACGAACCGAAATTATTCGATAAGGCATCTTATCGAGTTACAGAATCGAGCTGCTGGTCGTCGAGATTCTTCACCAGCGAACGAGACGTCCGTTGCGTAAGTCCGCCAGCAACTGAACGTTGTGTGAGAGGCCGCCCAGGTCGTCGAGAGCACTCCACCTCTGCGGCTGATCACCATCATAACCGGACTTCCGTAGCCTAAGCTAATTTTAAGTTATTGCCCCAGTTGTATGTGAGCTCTGTGGTCATTGCACCAGATCGATCCGGCCACAGAGAGCCCCTCCCCATAATTAAATTGTACCATCCTTACTCCCGTGTTCGGTACTCCCTATTCTCATCGTCGTCGTAGGTCTGCGCGTCAGGTTGCCTACCTAAGCTAATCACGGGGTAGTAAGTTAGGTGGCCTACCTCCATTAAATCAAGGAGCAAAAATCTGTTCCGTCTTATTGTTCTCGACAATCGGTCGAGTGATCCTTCGGGTAACCCAGACATTTGGGCACGTACATTTTTTGGTCCTTCGGGCCGGATGGTTTAATAAAAACCGCTACTATATATATATTATTACACCACTTTTCGTACACAATCAATTTTGTTTGTTGATATTAGTCTTGGTATACCGTTGATGCTAGTACCTACATCTTTAAAGTCTGTACTGTCACCGATTTGCTTAATTATATCTAGTGAAAGATCTACGCTGTAGCTCTTATCTGATATACTCGAGAATTATCTCCACTTTCTAATACTGCAGTTGCATAAATTAACTCCGGATAACAATGTCGACAACTATTTACAGTGATTCTAAATCACGTGTTCTTCGTTGCATTACCTAGTTGAAAACCTTTGCTCAAGCGTCTATCGATTATAATAATAACCGTACCAATGCTGGCAAACGAGCGAAAATCGCAAAAATGATCAGTGAGCTCACCCCTCTTCGAAATGCAGTTGAAGACGATGTCCAATGCATGGAATCAGCCGTAAATTCCAAAACAGCTTCTGAGGGTGTAACAGATCATAGTGAAAGTCAATCCCTTATTACGTCATTCGACGGTCTCTATCATGAATTGGCTGCGTTCGCTGACGTGCACAAGTTAACAATGTCACCTTCGATGGACGTAGCAACGTCTTCTTTCTCAAATCACAACAGTAGTATACAGAATTTATCAGCTTTTCAGCTACCTAAGCGTTCATTTTCTATATTTTCCGGTGTGATGACCGAATGGCAGAGTTTTGATGATTTGTTTAACTCTATCCTGTCACACGCTCCTGAACTGCACGACGTTGAACGATTTGAATTTCTAAAAATGTCTCTAAAGGGTGAAGCCTTATCACTGGTGTCCCATCTTGCGTTAACGGCTACAAACTATGCTAGTGCGTGGAAAATCTTGCGTTCCCGTTATGGCAACAAACGTGATCTTGCCCGTATTCACCTTGATGCTCTGCTCGCTAAACAGAATGTTAAGGCTAATGATGGGACCTCTATACAAACTCAGATTAATACGATCTTAGAGAACACTGCTGCTTTGGATAATCTTGATTTCGTGACGCGCCAGTGGAGCCCGCTTCTGGTACATGTCGTTGAAAAACACCTCGACTATGAGCTACGTGCTAGATGGGAATTGGTTGTTGGGGATAACCACTATCCACAATTAATATCTGAGTTTGTCGATTTCTTGCGTACACATTTGCGGTCTGCGGAAATTTATTCCAATTGTACCTCAGTTGACCGTCCAGATAGTGTACCCAAAACTCACAAGTCAAGTAGACAGTCAAGTTTTAAACCTCGTTCGTCTTCCACCGTTCTAGCAACTACCTCTAGTAACTCACCAGTAAAGCCGTGTCCACTCTGTAATGCACCTCACTCAATCAGATTATGTAAATTATTTACCGACAAGCCTCCGAATGAACGCTTTTCTGTCGCAAAATCTCATCGCTTGTGTATAAATTGCCTTGGATCCGGTCATTCGTCAGTGAATTGCGCCTCTAAGTATAAATGTCAGTCGTGTAAACGAAGTCATCACACGCTGTTACATTTTGACTCAACTACTGCTCCATCACGTCCTTCAGGGTCCATGACGTCAACTGGTGGATCCACTGCGTCCTCAGATTCTATGCCTTCGGGTGGTGTCTCACATACCACGACATGTCTTGTTCGAGGCCAGCCTCAGAGTGTCGTGTTGCTGTCTACAGCTCTTGTTGATGTATATGCTGCTGATGGACGACGTCATGTCTTGAGAGCTTTGTTGGATTGCGGGTCACAAGCAAGCTTCATCACTGAGAAAGCGTGTTGTGCGTTAATGCTTCGTCGGTATCATTCACCTGTTAGTGTTTCTACGTTCGCTAGTACAGCGTCGACGTGTGTTAGTGGGAAATGTAGTATAAATATTGTTCCCTGTGGCTTACAGTCACCATCAGTCTCCACTGACGTATCAATAATTTCTAAAATCACCGGGCCAACTCCTCAATCACCGTTATTAACTGGGCGATGGGCACATATTCAGAATTTACCCTTAGCAGATCCATCATACAACATCCCTGGTGCTATCGATTTGTTATTGGGAGCCGATCTGTTACCCTCGATTTACCTGGATGGTATGCAAAGTGGTCTGGTTGGTGAACCCATCGCCATGAACACTATATTTGGTTGGGTTCTCTTGGGACCAATGGATTCATGTGACCGTTCTTCCATTACTACAATGTGTCTCACTATCTCCGAACCACTCGATTCACTATTGAAACAATTCTGGGAGCTTGAAGAACTGCCTATCACCTGCCATTTGAGCCCCGCTGATATTGCTGCAGAACAAATATACCAATCAACGACCACCCGTTTAAGTTCTGGACGATTTGTCGTCTCGATTCCTTTTCTGAAACCATTGCCGTTGCTCGGCGATTCGAGGACGTTGGCTCTTCAGAGGTTCAGGGCCCTTGAATTCAGATTAAATCGTAACAAAACACTACAGACTCAGTACGCTGAATTTATGCGCGACTACTTAACAGCTGGTCATATGGAAATGATTCCACCCGCTGATCAAGGAAATCCGTATCATTACTATATTCCGCACCATTGTGTTATCAAACCAGACAGCCTTACTACCAAACTGAGGGTAGTCTTCAACGCATCTGCCAAGACTTCAGCTGGTATATCACTTAATGAAAGTATGTACACAAGTCCCAAACTGCAACCTGACATACAAGTTGTTCTACTTCGTGCTCGACTGTGGAAATACCTATTCATGGCTGACATAAAACAAATGTATCGCCAGATCCTCGTTAGACCCGAAGACAGAGACTATTTGCGGATCTTGTGGAGATTTTCGTCTACCTCTCAAATTGACGAATACCGTTTATGTACCGTGACATATGGAACGTCAGCTGCACCCTTCCAAGCGCTCCGCACCGTCCGTGAACTAGCCAACGTCGATGGCGGAAGCTGGCCGATAGCGGCTTCGGTCTTGTTGAACGACACCTTTGTTGATGACATCCTTACAGGAGCGAACTCAACAGAAGCTGCTCTTGAATGTCAATCTCAATTAATCAATTTTATTTATTTATTTATTTATTTATTTATTTATTTATTTCAACGGATCAAACGATCCAATTACAATAATTTAAAATAATATAGTTCATAACTGAATATTAGAATACAATAATAATACACGAATATAATATANAAATAATAATAAGCAGTACTACATATTTAAATACAACAAATTTTGTTTACATAATTGTTAAATAATTCAATGGAATTAAAACTAAATAATTCAATGTTTAAATCATTTGCTATTGACATTATCCTATTCATAGGAGAAGCAGACATATAATTTGTTTTATGTGTATAAATATAAAACATAGTGGTTGATCTAGTTCTGCACTGAGGGACATAAAAATTAAGAAAACCTAAAATTTCAGGGCAATTGATGTAACCTATGACGAGCTTAAATAAGAATTTCATATCAAATATTTTTCTTCGTTCAGATAAACTACCAATATCAAAATAACGTAATAGTGGTTCATAAGGAGAATGAGGCATACGATTTAAATTACATTTGAAGGCCATAAATCGTAGGAAACGGTTTTGAATATTATCTAAACATTGACTTTGATAATTTAAGTAAGGCGACCAAACAACAGTATTATATTCTAATTTTGAACGGACTAAACTAGTGTATAATGTTTTAAAAACAGCAGGATTAGTGAAATCCTTACAATTTCTAGTAATGAAGCCTAAAATCATAGAGGCTTTCCTAACCGTATGTAATAAGTGTTTATTAAATGTGAGAGCAGAATCAAAAATTACACCTAAATCACTAATATCATGAACACGAGACAAAGGAGAAAGACTTATATTATAAGATACTATAAATGGATCCCGAGATCTAGTAAAAGATATAATTTTACATTTATCAATATTCAACGGTAGTTTATTAATAGAACACCAATCCAACAATATATTCAAATCATTTTGTAATAAAATTGTATCGTTGAGAGAATTTATTTGTCGAAATACTTTCAAGTCATCGGCAAAAAGAAGTTTTCTTGAATGTAAAAAATTTAAATCATTAATAAATAATAGGAATAATAAAGGAGCTAAGTGAGAGCCCTGAGGTACACCGGATGTTACAACGAAAGGATTAGATTTGTAATTTTTATACTTTATAATTTGTTTCCTATTTGATATATATGATGAAATCCAAGACAAAAATGGGTCCTGAATACCTATGTTATGAAGTTTAGATATGAGTATTGAATGGTTTACCTTGTCAAACGCTTTAGAAAAATCTGTATAAATAACGTCGACTTGGGATCTAGAAGCAAAGGCGTCTAATATTAATTTATGGAAGATTAAATGATTTGTAGTTGTTGATCTACCACTTAAAAAACCATGTTGGTCTTCACAAACTAATTGAGATAGCAAAGGAGTTATTTTTTTTGATATAATTGATTCAAAGATTTTTGGAATTATTGAAAGTAGGCTGATTGGACGATAATTTGTTACACTTGATATATCACCACCCTTTGATATTGGTGTAACAAAACTTGTTTTCCAAACGGTTGGAAAAGTACCAGTAGATAGAGATAGGTTATATAAATACAATAATGGAATAGTTAATACGAATTTGCAGTTTGAAAAGAAAATACTGGGAATCATATCAGGGCCCGGATTAGATTTATAAGTAATTGTATCAAGTTCATTTAAAACATCAGTTATATTTAAGACTACAGAAAATAAGTTTAAATCTGAGGTTAAAGCCGAGGGAAATGTAAAAGAATCTGTTGTGAATGTGTCTGAAGTGACATAGACATTAGAAAAATAATGTGCAAAACTACTAACTATTTCCTCACCACCACATATAGACTGATTTTCATAAGTCATAGAAGTAGGTAGTGAATTGTTTGAGCGTTTATTACTTAAAAATTTCCAAAACTGTTTAGGATTTGACAATAAAGAGTTTTGTGTATCTGTTAAATATTTACTATAATCCACCTTGGACTGAAATTTACATTGGGCACGAAGATTAGAAAAAATATTATAATTAATTTGAAAAGGAGATTGTTTATATAATTTGTGAGCAATTTTCTTTTTAAAAATTAAGTCCCTCAATACAGAGCTAAACCAAACTGGGTATTTACTTATATATACCTTTCTTTTTGTACAATTTTTATCAATAATTTCAAAAATAATATTATAGAAACGAGAGACAGCATTGTTTATACATTGGTTTTTGAAAACTATTGGCCAATCAATGGATGCAATTTGTGACTTAATAACATTAAAATTACATACAGAAAAATCATATTTAAATTCATTATATTGTAAGGGAATAAAGTTTTCATTAATAGGGAAGGTAATAAGTAGAGCCGGGTGATACATATAATCGATTGGTAATAACGTATCAGTCTCACGTGAAACTAAAACATCGGTTGAATTTGACAGAATTAAATCAAGTATAGAATTCTTACGATTTTTAATTATATTGAATTGTTGAAGATTGAGATATGAAAAATTTGCTAATACATTTGTTTCTAAATTTGTATACTTAAGTGAGTGAGGGATAATATGGTTATTAACAATATGCCATTGTAGACCAGGAAGATTATAATCTCCTAATAGAATAATTTTAGCATTACAATATTGACTTAATAAATTATTAACAGTATCTGTATGTAAATTATAAACATTAATATCTGACTGAGGTGGTATATATAGAGTGCCAATTAGTAATATTAATGAGCCTATTGATAATTTTATGTATAATTGTTCAATTTTATTATCTTGAAGTAGGACGCGGTATGACTGAAAGTGACTTTTGATCGCAATTAGAACACCACCTCCTCTGACTGAAACATTTATATTATTGTCGATGAGACTTCCTCTATCACAGCGATAAATTGAATAGTAAGGTAAAAGACCGAGTTCGTTATCATTAATTTCATTGTGTAGCCAAGTTTCTGTTAAGATAATAACATCATAATCATACAGTTTAACATTACGAGTAAAGACAGCCAGTTTGGTGTTTATACCGCGAATATTTTGGTAATAGAACGTTAACTTATTGGCATATGTACGTGATTCCTGACGTTTTTTGACACAGTAGGAATATTTTTAACGTATTTAATGAATAGATCAGATTCGCCAGCGGATTTCCTCTTATTCAATTCATCCAATATTGATTTGAAGTAGTTACGCTGAAGTAGTGTGCGATCAGTGGAAAAATTTATAAGTTTAAATTTGTCACAGTGACGTAATTTATTTTTGTTTTTTAACACAGTATAAACATCATGCTGGTTTTGTAATGTAATTCTTATAGGACGACATTGATTTGAGACCTTTCCTAGTCGAAGTATATTTGCCGGAATTATTTCCTGAGTACCCATTTGTTGAAATATTTCAAGAATAGACTGAGTATCATTGGTAGCAGATTGCGAAAGATTTTCAGGTACATTAAAACAGATTACATTTCTACATCTAGCTTGTCGATCAATAATTTCAGAATACATTTCTTCAGAAGTAATATGGGAGGGATTAGACTCAAGAATAGATAATCTAGACACAATATTACTAATAGTATTTTTCAATAATTTATTTTCGTTGAAAAAGTCTTCAAAATTCTTAGATAAACTATCCAACTTACACTCAATATCCCCGAACTGCTTGTCTTGTTTTTTTTTTTCATCACGGATAAAGTTTACAGTGTTAATTAACTTATTTTGAGTAATTTTCATTTCATTTATTGAATTTAATATTGAATCGAGTTTTTCGTTAGAATCCATTTTAGAGAAAAAATAAAATATCTATAAGTAAATTTACAGCGGTTGTATCTAATACAGTAAAACACAAACAAAACGCACTGATAAGCAAGACGGCACTGAATAACGTGTTATTAGTTCAAAGGCTGAACTGCAACTTGATTTGTGCGCGATGGCACAATTTCAACTGCGAAAATGGGCCAGTAATAATAATCAACTATTAGAGACTGTTTCTGAAGATGCTCGTGCCATGTCTCCATCTGTTCTCTTTGATAGTAGTGACCACTCAGACCTAAAAGTCCTTGGGTTAAAGTGGGATCCATTAGCTGATATTTTCTCGTTTAAAGTGCACCCGTCGAAAGTTAACCCAACTAAACGTACAGTGCTCTCAGATATTGCTAGGGTTTTTGATCCTCTGGGCTTAATGTCTCCTATCACCTTCTGGACAAAATACCTAATGCATCGCCTATGGACGTCAGGCGTGTCGTGGGAAGATCCAATACCAGCTGTTATAGAGACATCTTGGTCCCGGTATCAGTCTGAGTTGCACTTGATTGAACATATTCTTATTCCGCGACGTCTCACCTGCGATAACATGATTTCAATGCAGCTCCACGCGTTTTCCGATAGTTCAGAAAAAGGATACGCTGCAGCCATCTACCTTCGAGTTGAAACTACAATTGCAATCCACTGCCAACTTATAACCGGCAAGTCAAAGGTGGCACCTCTAAAGAAAACCACGATTCCGCGGCTTGAGTTATGCGGAGCTGTACTTGCTGCAAAGTTGCTTAAGTCGGTAACCACCACCTACAACGAACGCTTGAAGATTGACGAAACATATGCGTGGACTGATTCTACAACTGCCTTAGCTTGGATCCAATCATCGCCGCATCGTTGGGCCACCTTTGTAGCCAACCGTGCTAGCCAAATCCAAGATCTCACACCACCATCAATTTGGCATTACGTCCCCACTCAAGAGAATCCAGTTGATTGCGCCTCTCGTGGTTTATTCCCCTCAGAACTGGTAAACCATCCCTTGTGGTGGACCGGTCTGGCTTTCTTGAAGGAATCGTCTGACAAATGGCCAACGTTATCTCTACTACAAGGTAAAGACCATGATGCTCTGACTCATTCTGAGGCGAAGAAAGCTACTGTACTTCTCGTTAATGTTGACGTATCACTTGTAAGTTTGCTGTCTCGATTTTCTTCGTTAGACAAAATTCTTCGTATTGTATCATACATTTATAGATTTGTCGGTTTTCGCCCGTCAACTGTGACATCTGCAACTGTAAGCGCGGAAGAATTTGTACGCGCCCTTCACGGGCTCATCCGTTGTGTCCAACACGAGACATTCCTCGATGACTTAACACGGTTAAAAAAGGGCGATCGCTGTTCAAAAACCCTCCGTCACTTAGATCCATTTATTGATAAGACTGGGCTACTCAGAGTGGGCAGTCGGCTTCATAATGCTGACATACCATATGAACATAAGCACCCAATCTTCGCCGTGGTCCCGTAAAGGATATACATAGTGACAACGGAACCAACTTTGTCGGGGCGTCCAAACTACTAAACCCACTACAGGACTTCGTTCATTCGTCAGCCTACCAAGACCGTGTATCTAGCTACTTAGCCGCCAAACAAATTCGTTGGCATTTTAACCCACCATCATCTCCACATTTTGGTGGATTGTGGGAGGCTGATGTTAAATCGACCAAATCATTGATTTTTAAACCAATAGGCACACAACGATTGACAGGAGAGGAACTAGCTACCTTGCTTACCCAAATTGAAGCAACACTGAATTCACGCCCTCTCTGTCCATTGAGTACAGATCCTACTGACTTGGAGGCCCTTACGCCGAGTCACTTCTTAACTCTTGAACCGTCAACGTCACTTCCTGACCCAAACTTGGATTCCGTCCCACTATCAAAACTACAGAGATGGCGTTTGGTCACTGATCTTCATCGTCACTTTTGGACTCGTTGGAAAAACGAATACCTTTCCGGACTCCAGACACGTTCAAAATGGTTTAGCAGTGGTGAACAACTGCGTATTGGTGACCTGGTTCTTATTAAAGAATCCACACATCCCCTTCATTGGCAACTTGGAAGGATACGCAAGGTACACCCAGGAACTGATGGACACATACGCGTTGCTGAAGTAACAACACCCTTTGGCACCTTAACACGTCCAGCCGTAAAACTATGCCCACTACCTACTCCTTGAAGGAACTCCTTCAAAGTGGGCGGTGATGTTCGCGGAACAATTTTTTTGCATAGTTTGAGTTTTGAAAATCGAATGAATTTTAAATGTTATTTATTTAGTGAACTTCTATAATTATTGGGCTATTTCTACAATTGTCTTAAATTTACTATTTTATCTTATCTTAGACGGATGACTGACTATACATAAACTGTTTGACCATGGATTAAGAGTGATAGTGTGATACCGATTATTTTGACAAAAATAAAAACGAACAAGTATTAGAAAAAATATCTAAAAAAATAAATCATTTGATTTCCGATGTAATGGACCTTTTAAAATTAAAAAAAAAAAGGTAATACACATTCAGTAGAAGTTATAAAAAACAGACTGTTAGAAAATCCATGTAAACGCGTAATAATAATTAAAAAGTCTAGAGAACGAATTACCTATACTTAATGGTTAAGTAGAAATTGATGGATGGTTGGGAAGAAATTTTTCCCAATAACTATAACATATAATACAATGTCGTAACGATATGCTCACATATCATCATCACTAATAATATAGTTATACTATTTCTCTTTGTGGCTCTCATTGTAATATTATGTGGCCAGCGAGTAAAATTTATAATAAGTATAAGAATCACAGACTAAGGTAGTACCTCCATAGGTCCACGACTGGGAACTGCGGATTAAAAAGTTGTTTGTTAACAGATATCTTATTAAACGAATAAACTTAACAGTTAAAACTATTATAATATGATAGTGCTTCACATTATAGGGACATACACGAATAGTGAGGACATAGGTCCATCCCTAGAATGAACAGATAGGTATCTTTACTAATTACTAGAAAGAGATATCTTTAGGCCGCAACACGATTGCGCAAATTTTCCTTTTTTGACCCGACTAATTACACCACGATTGCGCAAAAAATTTGGAACACGATTGCGCCCCGATCCCTTTTTACCTGTTAAAATCACAACACCATTCCGCACCAAATGATATGTATAAATACTAATACTATATACTATGTATAATAATTTATACACAACATAAAATAATGTATACATTCAATACATTTTCATATACACGCACTTGAACCATATAACTAGTTATTAGGTCTATGACTTAAACGTATTACCTATTAATAATATAATATCAACAAACAAATAATATTGAGTATATTGACTTTAATATAATTTATAATACTAAATATTTTCATTTGAAAAAGTGCATTTTGTGAATTTATAATTTGAGTACATGTCAAGGCCGTAACTGGTGGGGGGGTCCAGGGGTTCGGACCGCCCCCGAAATTTTTAAAAGTAGATACATTTTAGCGGTGAATATTGTTTAACTATACTAAAACTATACCTAGAAAAAATGTTAGACCCCCCCC